>NC_133650.1:94316358-94617636 GCF_009905375.1 Apium graveolens | reverse complement strand
GCACACAGTTGCATCATCTCTGCATCAACATCCACTTCAGATAAATTTTCAGATTCTGAATCATCATCATCAGAATATGATGACTCTGAATCAGACTCTATGATGAGAGCCTTTCCTTTGCCCCTCTTTGAGACAACCACTTTAGGAGATTCCTCCTTAGCTTTAAGTGCAACTGTCTTTGACTTTCTTCCATGCCTTTTGCTCTTTTGATCCATCACAAGTTCATGAGTCTTGAGCATACCATAAATTTCATCAAGAGTAGTTTCAGCAAGGTCATAGTTGTCTCTTATGGTAGTAGACTTCAAATCCCAATTTTCAGGAAGAGCTAAAAAGAATTTTAAATTTGAATCTTCAAGATCATATTCCTTGTCCACCAGTGACGGATCATTCAAGAGTTTGGCAAACCTGTCATATAAATCAGTTAATGATTTATCAGCTTTTGAGTCAAAGTGCTCATAATCTTGTGTGAGTATAGTATTCCTGTTCTTTTTGATGGCTTCAGTTCCCTGGCATCTTGTCTCCAAAGCATCCCATATTTCCTTTGCATTCTTGCATCCAATTACCATGTTTGACATGACATTGTCAATTGCACTATGAAGTAAATGCCTTACCCTTGCATCCTTGGCAATAGATGAGATGTCTTCAGGTGTGTAATCACCTTTCTCCTACGGTATGGTCTTTTCTTGTTGATCAGCAACTGCAACAGAAAGCTTGGTAGGCTTATATGGTCCATCATTAATTCTATCAAGGTATTCTGGATCTGTGGCTTCCAGAAACATAACCATCTTCACCTTCCATATAGGATACTCAGATGCTCTCAGTATGGGAACCCTAATACTTTCATATCGACTATGGGTTTGATTGTTTTGAGTATCTTGAGTTTTGGTGGGCTTAGGTGGAGTTTATGTTTCGTTAGACATGATTGCAAACTGGATCTCACTGTTTGTATATCAACAGTGATGCTCTGATACCACTTGTTAGGTCACACAACACTATAAAAGGGGGTTGAATATAGTGTTTATACAATCAAATTGATTTAGAACATAAAGTATGTAACAGTAATCAAGTTTATTCAATATAATAAGCTCTGTTACAAAGTAGGTTAAACTACTCTCTCAGTGATGAACAGTATCACTAAGAGCTGCAAGGTTACAATGAATAATCTTCTCGTGAATGATAACACTTATAGTGTAAACCCTAAGCTGTGTTTATATAGTACATAGTTACAAGATATCTTCTAATTGATATGAAATATATCTCTTCCTAAAATATATCAATCAGATATTATCTTTTGTAGTCCTATAGCTGTCCAACTCTCCATGCATATCTTTATTTGTTTAATCCAGATCCTCTCCTGTAAATCAGCCGCATTCTTTATCTAAAGTCTTCCCGCACTTAAGTCCTGATATATCTTCTGACGCCTTAAGTTCTGATATAAGTTCTAACTTCAGTAAGTTCTGATTTATAGTAAGTCCTGATAAGTCCTGATATTAAGTTCCGAAACTAAATACAACAGATTAGACATGACATCACAAATATATCTAATATTTTCAAGTACCCTTATAATTGTAGTAGTGTGGGTCTGTCACACTAAAAACTCCAAACATCTAAGTGTACCTGCAAGAAATCCTTTTCGTAAAAAAGTTGCCTTCCACCTTCAAGGATGGAAACTCTCAGTAGAGATTCAGAAATGTTCCTTCTGAGAGGGGAATTTATGATTCTTTTATGTGGCAGAATTTCTAATATCCCAAAACTTCCATGAAGAAGTGTACCTTTTAAACTCGTCAGTTAATATGTGAGTCCTCATTTACAAGTTGGAATTTTGACCAAAACTCAAAATCATTTCTTTGAATTCTGGGAAGATAATCAATGATCAATGATTTATCATTAGGGATTAAAGATGTCTTCTGAAGTCTGTGAAGACTTATCAGATTTGATGAACCACTAAAGTCCAAAATTCTAATCCAATCCAAAGATAAGAGTATAAGGCTTTGAGGGCCATGATCTAAGGATTAAGATCCAATTATTGTTAGTGACCTTGATATGGTTTAACAATAATTGGTTCAGAAATACCATCATTTTGTGTGAATCTCACGTTTGCATGGTAAATATTTAGACCAAGGGGTAGTGACTCTCATTCAGATGCCCCGACTGACATGCAAATTTCAATAGATTACATTCCGCTGGGAGAATGCAACTACTAATAGTTTATATGCCTTTTCAGCTCTATATTCTTTTGAGAAAATACAGATGGGCTTATAGATGTCTCTAGGTTTAGATATTCCACTACTTTGTGAGAGATCGAGCTGTAGGATTGACCAATCCTTCCTTGTGGTGCTGTTTGGCACCATTCTTCCTCTTTCTCAACACAACTTTAATAGCAAGTGATGACTTGTATGTCACCAAGTTGATATCTCAAGAAAAATCAGGTATATCATAGCAAAATGCGGTGAGTATATCAGAGCCAGTTACATGAAAATGTTTGAGAGGTGTTTGGTTCTATGACTTGGGTCAGAACCTATGGGTTTGATAGGCTTATAGTCACCTCGTCAAACCATTGAGGGTTGAAGATCACAAATTTCCAAAGTATAATATCATAGAATTTAGAGATCACTATCAGAGTAATTCAGGAGCTTATAATTTTAGGATCTGATAAATTTACCTTTTACTTACCACCACATGTATTCATGAAGGATGTCTCCAATGATTATGTCTTCTGATTCTTTTGACAATTCTATCCATTCAAATCTCATTAGCTTATAACTGTTCATATTGTTAGTCCAATATGGAGCTATTCTAAATTAACAAGATTGACATAAAGCAATCATAGTTAAAATTACAAGATCAAATATTCATGCCAATAGTGTAATTAAAAAGATTGTACTAAAGTTGATTAGTCACATCAAGACTGAACCAATTATACTATACCCCTGACATAAAATTATCACAACTATCTCTAGTTATGATGCACATTTTGTAACTCCCTCCAAATCCGGGGTCTAGATCTGGGGGTTACTTGCTAATCTCCAATATAATACAAACCTGTATAATGATTACGCAAATATATATCTAATCCCTTTATATCTATCTAGGATCTTTTCAGGTTGAGGTATGAAAACAAGAACATCACACCATCTTTATTACAAACCCAAATATAAAATCTCATAAAACTCTCTTTATTACAAACAATTATCTAAACAAGTTTTAAACTAAATTCATATTATTCAAACACACACCACATTTATCTATACCACACCTGCTCAGGTGGCTTAATGCTCTCTTTCTTTATCAGAATTAGCACTCCTGGTATTAGAGGATCCCGCTTCCTGACACGCTTCTTTACCACGCGAGTCCGAATATGTTTCATTCTCTTTTTTGTCTCCAAACAAACAAAGTGAATAACAACAAAAAGAGGGTGAGCCATAATTTGCTCAGAAGGTCCACGATATATAAATAGTATTATAAGAAAGGAAAATGAACTGGTAACCTAGATGTATCTGTAAAGATGTAACTCTGTAAGGAATAATAAAGGCCACTATCGGTGAATATCAATAAACTAGACTAGACACAAGTTTGCACCTATATCTTGCTGATCAGTCAGGATACAGTGCAGATCTATACCTCTATGTATAGATCCATTCGGGTACCCAGGCTCTACGGCCCAACACATGGATCTGGTTAATTTTCGATCCATAGGATCAAGTGTATACCTGATCCTCATCATCACCATCCAGTCCAGAGATGAGCAACCGGAACAATCGGTATGCTTTGATGTATCCCAACATCAGAATATATCAGGATATATATATATATAATATTGGAATATGAATAGAGTATTCAGTGAATCAAGAGAAATTAGAAATCGACATCAAATAAAAATAAAAGAACAATAATTGTGTATCAGTGTATATGAATAAGAATTATCAGTGTTTACTGAGAGAATTTGAATATAAGTAAGTAATTCACTATTATAAAATTAGAATAGGGGAAAAACTTTCCTGTCACGCGATCTACCACAAGTATATCACAGTTCTCTAACACTGGCTCGGTCCGCCGTGTTGGCTTCGTATCTATCAAAGAAAGATGCTTATTTATTCGACTTGTATCTTAATCACGTCTCGAACCGACTTTACGTAGCCCTTATCGTCTACTTGTACGCTTATAATTGACTCGTATAATAATTACTACCAATTAAGACTCGATTAACCACATAATTCATATAGCACATAAGTCACATAGTCATTCTAGACCTAAAAATATTTTTAGAATCGAAATTGGATCAATATTCACATTATCGAACAATATCTGGCTCCTTTCCTAATTTTTCGGAATTTATTGAACTCATCTCTATAATTAATAAGGTCTATAAGTAAATAAATATCGAAAACTGACTCGTTCCCAAACAAAATTAAGGTTTAAAACTATTTTTAATGAAGACAGATCGTTTTTCCGAGTCAAATGGCTTTCATTCCGCTTAAATCGAATAAACGGTTTAATTAATAATTAATAAATAAGAATAAATCAATTTATTATTCAAAATAATAATTTATTCAAAATAATTGAACCTCAAATATATTTTTAAATAATTATTTGGGAAAAATCAGAATTAAAAATGATTTTTTCAGAACTTTTGGAATTAAAATGAATTGAATATGAATTATTGAAAATAAATTGATTATTTATCAAAATAATTGATCATTTTTAAATAATTAATAATTAATAAATAAATAATAAATAATTAAAGAAATAAATAATTCTGAATTTTAGAAAATATTTCAGATTTATTTATAAAATAAATCAATTAATTAATTGAATTAATTAATCAATTTTTAAAATAAATAAAACTGAATTTTATGATTTTACAAAATTAAAAAAAAATAAAAAAGAAATAGAAAAGTTAGTATCAGATTTTTAAAAACAATTTTGGGGAAAACCGGATCAAAACCGAGTTTCAAACCGGGTTTGAATTCGGGTCGCGAAGAACTTAGACGGGTTGCTAGCCGGAAGTGCAGATTCCGACGACCTCCTTCCAAGTTTTCCGGCAGCTCCATATCTCGATCAAATCGAGATGGAATCGATTGATTCCAAAAGGGATTTCACTCAGTTTCAGCCCAGAAACTCAACCCCACCATCCAAAACAATCGACGACCACGAAGTCATCTTCTCCGGCCATATCTCAAGCTTTTTCCGGCGGCTTCACCGCAAAAATAGGTCTCCCTCAAAATCAAACCAAAGTCGATGATTCATATGTTAATTTAAATCTTATGGTTCCTAGAATCGATCCCCATCCACCACAACAATCACAGATCAATCAATAATTCAGAAAATAAGAATCAAAATCATCAAAATTTTGAAACCTCGATTATCACTTTCAAGGAATCGTTTGGCACAAATATATACTTTAATCTATTGTACATAACCTAAGGAAGCTATATCAGTCATCAATAACATCTAATAACCCCTGGAATCAAAAGCCCTAATTCGGGGCATAAACCCTAATTTTAGAATAGAAAATCGATGAATGTAAACATGAAATTGACTGAAAATCGGAAAGTAGAGGTCATGAGCTTTTGATTAGTTACTTACATGATGGATTTGGATCACAAAATCACAGTGAAATCGATCTTTGATCTTCAATGGCCAAGAACCCTAATTTTTGGAAATTTGGGGATTTTTGCTAATTTTCTAATTTTTTGGAAAGTATTATTTTTTATTGTAGTAAAAAATAATACTTTTAATTTAAATTAAGGCCCTAATTATACATCTATTAAAATAAATTAGCCCTTAATTAATAAATGTTTGAGTATTAATTTTTAAACATTTAATATTAAATATATACAATATATATGCCAAAATTTCCCAAAAAATGTGAATAATTCAAAAATACAAAGAAATGGAATAATTGAAAGTCCCGTAATTTTATAAAAATAAAAATGTGATTTTTGTGGGGTTTTTAACACCCAAAGGGGCCTGGAAAAGTCATTTTTCGCGAAACGAGAAAATTTCTAAAATAACTGGATGTTCAGAATAACGATATGGTACAAGCCATACTAGGCAAAATAAGGCCAATTATTTTATTTGCAATATCGGCTATCAAAACAAAGTTCGGGTCGTAGAACTTCCGATACGAAAGCTTTTAATACGAAATAAAATACCCGATAAATACCCAAAAAATACCCTAATGATACAGAACCCACGTAGCACATAACAGGTAGGGTTTTATGACTAAATACACTTAATGACATAGTAAAGCACATAATTCATCTTTATTATGAGATAATACAAGCGTAATTTCGCAGCCCTTACATCCTTCCCCCTTAATAGGATTATGTCCTCAGAATCTCGCTAAGAAAATAACTGAGGATACTTTTCTAACATCTCACTCTCAAGTTCCCAGGTTGACTCTTCAACCATAGAGTTTCTCCACAAAACTCGTACTAAAGGTACAAACTTATTTCTCAACACTCTCTCTAGCGGATCTAGAATTCTTATCGGCTGTTCAATATAAGACAAATCAGCTTGAATCTCTATCGGCTCATATTCTATTACATCCCTCAAATCATGATTATATCTCTTAAGATTTGACACATGGAACACATTATGAATATGCTGCATATGAGGCGGTAGGGCTAACTCGTACGCGACCTTTCCGACTTTCTTCAAGATTTCAAATGGACCAACGTATCGTGGTTTCAGTTTGCCCTTGTTGCCAAATATGGTCAATCCTTTTCATGGCGATACTTTTAATAATACATGCTCCCCTTCTTGGTAATCCATATCCTTTATGGTTTAATCCGCATATTTGCGTTGTCGATTTTGTGCTGCTTCTAGTCGCTTCTGGATAAGTTCTACTTTTTCTTTGGTGTGCTGAATTAATTCTGGACCTAAAATTTTATGTTCACCTACTTCATCCTAATACATAGGTGATCTGCACTTTCTTCCATATAAGGCTTCATAAGGCGGCATTTCAATGCTTGCATGATAGTTGTTATTGTAAAAAAATTCCACCAATGGTAAATGTTCGTCCCAAATGCCTTCAAAATCTAATACACATACACGTAGCATATCTTCAATTGTTTGGATTGTTCTTTCACTTTGCCCGTCCGTCTGCGGGTGATAAACGGTACTCATATTTAGTTTCGTACCTAAGCATTCCTGGAATTGTCTCCAGAATATTGAATTGAAATATGGATCTCGATCGGATATAATGGATACAGGAACTCCATGTCGCATCACAATTTCCTTGAGATATAAGTGTACCAATTTGTTGAGCGAAAACCTTTCGTTGATTGGAAGAAAATGTGTTATTTTTGTTATTCTGTCGACAATAACCCATATTATATCATAATTTGCTCTGGTTCTTGGAAGTCCTACCACAAAATACATCGCTAGATGTTCCCATTTCCATTCCGAATATCCAACGGTTGTAGTAATCCGCTTAGACGTTGGTGTTCTGCTTTGACTCGTTGGCACGTATAACATTTACTTACCCATTCCGCTATTTCTTTCTTCATGTCTAGCCACCATTAGTTTTCTTTTAGATCTCGATACATCTTTGTGCTTCCTGGATGAATGGAATATCTTGAGTTGTGAGCGCCCCGTAATGTTTCTTCTTTCAATTCTGGTACATTAGGTACCCAGATCCTTGATGAAAATCGTAGAATTCCCTTATCATCTTTTTGACTTGTAATTTCTTCTCATGTTAGATTGTCTACTTCTTGGCTCATTACCTCCTCTTGACATCTTCGGATCTTTTCCAACAGTTCTGGATGAAATGTCATCACATAGCTCATTTCGGTGGATTCCTCTGGAATACGAACGTCAATTTCCAAATTCTCAAACTCTCTGATCAATTCTTCTGAAGAATTTAACATATTTAATCTCTCTTTCCAGCTTAACGCATCTGCTACGATGTTTGCTTTTCCTGGATGATAGCTGATTGTAACATCATAATCCTTGATTAATTCTAGCCATCGTTGTTGTCTCATATTGAGTTCCTTCTGTGTAAAGATATACTTTAGACTTTTATGATCCGTGTAAATTCACACTTCTCTCCGTAAAGATAACGTATCCAAAGTTTTAGTGCGAACACGATTGCGGCTAATTCCAGATCATGCATAGGATATTTCTGTTCATGAGGTTTCAGTTGTCTAGAAGCATATGCAATTACGTTATCGTGCTGTATTAATACGCATCCTAGTCCTTGGTATGAAGCATCACTGTAAATGACAAAATCTCCTTGCTCATCTGGTAGTACTAATACAGGTGCGGTCACCAGTCGGTTCTTTAATTCCTGGAAACTTTCCTCATATTTTTCATCCCATATGAACTTTTCATTCTTTCGAGTTAATTTAATTAACGGCGTAGCTATCTTCGCAAAATCCTTAACAAATCTTTTGTAATAACCAACTAATCCCAAGAAACTTCTAACTTTCGTCGGTGTCTTAGGTCTTTCCCAATTCAATACAGCTTCAATCTTTGCTGGATTAACTTTAATCCCTTCAATACTGATTATATGGCCTAAAAATTGTACCTCTCTTAACCAGAATTTACATTTTCAAAATTTCGCATAAAGTTGTTCCTTTCTTAAGATTTCTAAAGTAATTCTTAAATGTTCGGAAAGTTCTTCTTCGGTCTTGGAGTAAATCAAGATGTCATCAATAAATACAATCATAAATCTGTCCAAGGATCTCTTGAATACCCTATTCATCAAATCTATGAATGTTGTTGGTGCATTAGTTAAACCAAATGCCATTATGAGGAACTCATAATATCCATATCTGGTACGAAAAGTAGTCTTGGGAATATCTTCGGCCTTGATTTTCAGTTGATGGTACCCTGACCTTGATAAGTGGCATTTTATACCACTTAGAGCGTTTCATAACGGCTTGAATTGGTGTCTTGAACTCGAGTATTTTGTGTATTTAACGCGTTTTCGAGTGTTTTTGCATTTCAGGGTATAACTTGCTTAGATAGGTGGATTTCATCAAAATAAGCTTAAGTAAGTGCTTGGAGTCAGTCCCGGGTTGATGTGCGAAGAATTCAGCAAAAACAGAAGCAAAATAATAATTTTTCCAGAAGGGTTGCAGGCGCCCGCCTGATGAGAGCAGACGACCTCCTGGTAGCAGGCGCCCGCCTGGAAGGAGGAGGCGGCCTCATGGGTGCGTAATTTCAGAATCTGATTTTTAGAATTCGAGTTCTATTGGCCCTCTGTTAGCGCTGATTCTTGTGAGTTATTATATAAACAATCTTGGAAGATGTTTTCTATAACAAGTAACAAGGAGCGAAGGCAAGAAGATCAAGAAGACCGTTTTAGCACGCAACAACAAAGAAGAGGAAGCATATGTTTATCTTATGATTTTTTTAATTCGTTGTAACAGTGGATGCTAGTTTTCATTATTCTTTGAACCTTAATACTCTTGTGACGTACTTCATTATTTATTAAGTATCTTTATTAGTTTACATCATTGTGTTATATCATGTTTTTATATGAACCCATGGTGACGATGAGTTCCATTATGGGCTAATCGTGATCATGGGATCATAGCGGATTTACTATGGATTTCTTTAGTTAATTGTTTAATACCTTAGTATGTGGTGATTGTATGATATCTAGCATAGGTTGTGCTTATTCATCTTATGTGCGTCGCAAAAATGTAAGATAGCCTGTTAATCTCTTGTGAAGCGATAGTGAATCTTGAGATTTAGAACTTACCATGCTAGCATAGGTTCATGTATTGTATGCATGATTAGTGGGTAACTCTAACCGTTTTACTTGCCCTGTGTAATCATAATGAATAACTTGCACTTAAATCGTTATGTTGTCAAATTCTGTAGACATATAGGGTCTCAACATAATTGATGCCTATTCAACTTCTATCTTAATTGTGGATGCTTGGTAGAATGGTATTCATGCAACGAAAGTTGGCGTCTATCAGTTTCGTATTGTTAGATTAATATCATCACCATTACATGCTAAGGGTAATAACAATAACTATTGAATGAAGTAGTAATGAAGTTATGATCTCATGTGTGTTTAATATTATTAATTTAAGTTTTTAATTCTTATAGTTAATATTAGTTAAGCAACCTTAATTGTTATTGTCTTGACATTGAAGAGTAATCATACATTGGTGAGTAAGTGTTAATTAAATATAATTAATCAGAGTCTCTGTGGGAACAAACTAGAAATCATTCTATATTACTTGCGAACGCGTATACTTGCGTGATTTATTTAGCACATGTTTTGTGCCTAACAAGTTTTTGGCGCCGCTGCCGGGGACTCGGTGTTAATTTGTTTAGTTTATGTACTTGCCATCAGTGGTCATTAGGATTCATTGATTAAGACTTGTTACTTACTGCTTCCGGTTGTGTTTCAGGTACTCTAGCGAGCGTTTATGCAAACACATTCTCGCACCCGCAAGAGAAATCTAGATACGGCTGAGGAGACAGATACAACTCTTGACTTTCCGGAGAAGATAGTTTTTGAAGATTCGGATAAAGAGAGTGAAAAGAAAGAACCTGTAACAATGGGTGATCGTATAGTTCAAGCTGATCCAACTCTTATGGGCTTTTCTCGGCCTAAAATTGATGATATTCAGTCAAGCATCATTCATCCGGCTATTCAGGCCAATACTTTTGAAATCAAGTCGGGCACTATTCAGATGGTGTAGAATTCTGTTTCTTTCGGAGGTGCTGCGACTGAAGATCCCAACATGCATATCAGGAATTTTATCGAGATCTGTAGTACTTTCAAATATAATGGTGTTACTGATGAGGCTATCAAGCTGAGGCTTTTCCTATTCTTTCTGAGGGACAAAGCTAAGGACTGGTTACATTCTTTACCAGCTGGGTCCATCACTACTTGGGAAGATCTTGCGCAAACGTTTCTAGTGAAGTTCTATCCAATGTCCAAGACTACAGCTATGAGAAGTGCTCTTACTCAGTTTGCGCAGCAACAAGGAGATATTGAGAAAGTGTCCACATCATGGTATGCCTGACTGTATGGTGATCACTAGTTTCTACAATGGTTTGGAGGCCCAATCTAGGCCCATGCTCGATGCAGAATCTGGAGGCGCCTTGTGGGCCAAAAGCTATACTAGGGCCTATAATCTCATTGAAACTATGGCTGCAAAGGAGTATCAAAACCCAACTCAAAGGATGATGCCTGGGAAGGTAGCAGGTATTCTGGAAGTTGATGCAGCTACAGCTATTGCAGCGCAGCTACAGGCGTTGTCTATGAAGGTCGATTCTTTAGCCAACTATGTCAAATAGCTAGTGTCTGTGAGCTTTGTGCATGCTCTCATACTAAAGATCAGTGTTCTCTTGTTAATGAATCTGTTCAGTATGTGAACAATTATCACCGACTGCAGCAGCCTGTGCCAACTACTTATCATCCTAATAACAGAAACCATCCCAATTTCAGCTGGAGCAATAATCAGAATGCTGTTCAGCAACCATATCAGCAAGCTGCAAGTAAACAGTTTAATCCACCTGGATTCCAGCAACCTCCGCAATTTGCTCAAAGGCAATCATATCCTCAACAAGGAGGTGTTGCTCCACCTTCTAGTGCTGATTTTGAGAAGTTAAAGCTGTTGTGCAAAAGTCAAGTTGTATCTATCAAGACCCTGGAAAATCAAATTGGACAAATAGTCAATGCCTTGCTCAATCATCAACCTGGCACACTTCCCAGTGATATTAAAGTGCCAGGCAGGAAGGAAGCTAAAGAGCAAGTCAAAGCTGTCACCTTAAGGTCTGGAAAAGTTGCTGATGCTGAAAAAGCAAAAGATGGAGAAGTTGAAGTTGTAGATGAAGAAGAAAAGCAAAAGGAGAAAGAGGGGGAACCAAGGAAGACTACTGTTGAACACACTCTGCCTGAGGGTAATACAGGGGAGAAACAACTCTATCCTCCACCACCTTTTCCTAAGCGATTGCAAAAACAAAAGCTGGACAAGCAATTTGGTAAGTTTCTAGAGGTGTTCAAGAAACTTCACATCAACATACCTTTCGCTGAGGCTCTGGAGCAAATGCCTAGTTATGCGAAATTCATGAAAGGTATTCTTTCAAGGAAGGAGAAACTGGATGATCTTGATACCGTTGCTCTGACGGAAGAGTGTAGTGCCGTGCTACAACAAAAGTTACCTCTAAAACTTAAGGATCCAGGTAGCTTCATAATTCCTTGCACCATTGGCAAGTTATCATTCGATACGTGCCTTTGTGATTTGGGAGCAAACATCAATCTGATGCCGTTGTCTATCTTCAAAAAGATGAATTTTCCTGATCCAAAGCCCACCTATATATCTCTACAATTGGCTGATCGTTCGATTACATACCCACGAGGCCTCATGGAGGACGTGCTAGTAAAGGTGGACATGCTCATCTTTCCTGCAGATTTTGTCATTCTAGATTTTGAGGAAGATAAGAAGATTCCCATAATCTTGGGAAGACATTTCTTGGCTACAAGCCATACCTTGATAGATGTGCAAAAAGGTGAACTTACCATGAGGGTGCAAGATCAAGATGTGACATTTAATATGTTCAATGCGATGAAATTCCCTACGAAAGATGAGGGGTGCTTCAAGGTGGATTTGATTGATTCTGCAGTTACTTCAGAACTTGATCATGTGCTAAGGTCTGATGCCTTAAAAAAAGCCTTATTGAGGGAATTTGACAGTGATGATGAGGAAGGCAATGAGCAGTTACAATATCTAAATGCTTCTCCTTGGAAACGAAAGCTAGACATGCCATTTGAATCTCTTGGTAATACTAATCTCAATAATGCTGAGGGAAAGCTCAAACCATCTATTGAGGAAGCACCTACTTTGGAGCTTAAACCACTGCCTGAACACTTGAGGTATGCTTTTTTAGGTGATGCATATACTTTTTCTGTTATTATTGCATCTGACCTTTCAGGTAGTGATGAGGACACACTCTTGAGGATTTTGAGAGAATTCAAATCGGCCATCGGATGGACTATAGCAGATATAAAAGGGATCAGCCCTTCGTACTGCATGCATAAAATTCTGCTAGAGGAAGGTAGCAAGCCAACGGTTGAGCAACAATGAAGGCTAAATTCTAACATTAAAGAAGTGGTGAAGAAAGAAATTCTAAAGTGGCTGGATGCAGCAATCATATATCCTATTTCTGACAGTTCTTGGGTGAGCCCCGTGCAATGTGTACCTAAGAAAGGAGGTATTACTGTGGTAGCAAATGAGAAGAACGAGCTCATCCCCACTCGAACAGTCACAGGATGGAGGGTATGCATGGACTACAGAAAGTTGAATAAAGCCACAAGGAAGGATCACTTCCCTCTTCCATTTATTGATCAGATGCTTGACAGGTTGGCTGGTCATGAGTATTATTGTCTTCTGGATGGCTATTTGGGCTACAATCATATTTCCATTACACCAGAAGATCAAGAGAAGACTACTTTCACTTGTCCATTTGGCACATTTGCTTTTTGCAGAGTTTCTTTTGGCTTATGTGGTGCACCTGCCACTTTTTAAAGATGCATGATGGCTATATTTTCTGATATGATTGGAAATAATATTAACGTGTTCATGGATGACTTCTCCGTCTTTGGACATTCGTATGATGAATGCTTGAATAATCTCCGTTTGGTGCTCAAAAGGTGTGTGGAAACCAATCTAGTGCTCAATTGGGAAAAATGTCACTTCATGGTGCGCAAGGCATCATTCTTGGGCACAAGGTCTCTAGTAAAGGTCTCGAGGTGGATAAAGCCAAGGTGGGCGTCATTGAAAATCTTCCGCCACCTATTTCTGTGAAAGGAATCCGTAGCTTTCTTGGTCATGCGGGTTTTTATCGGCGTTTCATCAAGGACTTCTCTAAGATATCTAAGCCGTTGTGCAACTTGCTCGAGAAAGATGTGCCTTTCAAATTTGATGATGAATGCTTGGCAACATTCGAGACTCTCAAGAAGAGTTTGATCACTGCACCAGTTATTACGGCACCTGATTGGAGAGAACCTTTTGAGATGATGTGTGATGCAAGTGATAATGCAGTGGGAGCAGTTCTTGGGCAGCGAAAGCCTAATATCTTTCATGTGGTCTACTATGCTAGTAAGACGCTGAATGGAGCCCAAATGAACTACGCCACTACTGAGAAGAACTATTGGCTATAGTTTTTAGTTTCAAAAAATTTCAATCTTATCTACTTGGGGCAAAGGTGACAGTGTTCACTGATCACGCTGCCATCCGCTATCTGGTCTCAAAGAAGGATTCGAAGCCTAGACTTATTCGTTAGGTTCTCTTGCTACAGGAATTCGAGTTAGAGATCAAGGATCGAAAAGGTACTGAAAATCAAGTAGCTGACCATTTTTCTAGATTGGAGAATCCCAATTCTACTTCACATGACAAGACATTGATCAACGAATCTATTCCGGATGAGCAGTTGTTCGCAATTCAAGAGGAAGAGCCATGGTTCGCAGACATTGTGAACTATCTTCTTAGCAATATAATGCCTCCTAATATGAATGCGGCTCAAATGAAGAAGTTTTTGCATGAGGTGAAGTGGTACATGTGGGATGAACCATATTTGTTTAGACAAGGAGCTGACCAGATCATCGGGAGATGTATCCTATTCTGTGAGACGAAGGGGATATTACGAGACTGTCATTCCACAGTTTATGGTGGACATTATGGTGGTGAAAAGACAACTGCTCGTATTCTTCAAGCAGGTTTTTTCTGGCCTACGTTGTTTAAGGATTCATATCAGTTCATTTTAAGGTGTGATCGTTTCCAAAGAGTTGGGAATCTTACCAGAAAGGATGAGATGCCTTTAAATGTGATGATTGAAGTTGAGGTCTTCGATGTTTGGGGAATTGATTTAATGGGACCATTTATCTCGTCCTACGATAATCAGTACATCTTCCTGGCAGTCGATTATGTCTCAAAATGGGTAGAAGTCAAGGCTCTACCAACTAATGATATAAAGGTAGTGTTGAGTTTTCTTCATAAGCAGATATTCACAAGGTTTGGAATGCCACGAGTTATCATAAGTGATGAAGGGTCGTATTTCTGCAATCGTAGGTTCACTTCTATGATGCAACGCTACAATGTGAATCCTGGAATTGCTATTGCCTATCATCCGCAGAATAATGGTCAAGCTGAAGTGTCTAATAGAGAGATCAAACGCATTCTAGAGAAAGTCGTTTGTCCGTTAAGGAAAGATTGGTCTTTGAAGCTCGATGAAGCTGTTTGGGCTTATTGAACAACATACAAGACTCCACTTGGGATGTCCCCGTTTCAACTTGTCTATGGTAAGGGATGTCATTTACCTGTGGAGCTTGAGCATAAGGCTTATTAGGCATTGAAGAAGTTAAACCTTGATCTAGATGTAGCTGGGAAGAAGCGAATGCTTTAGTTAAATGAACTTGATGAATTTCGACTTCAAGCGTACGAAAATAACAAAATATACAAGGAAAAGGTAAAAAGGTGGCATGACAGGAAGCTATCGCCTAAGTCATTCGTGCCGGGGCAACAAGTTCTTCTATTCAACTCTCGTCTCTGACTTTTCCTAGAAAGTTGAAATCAAGGTGGTCTGGACCATTTATCGTCAAAATTGTGTTTCCACATGGAGCAGTGGAGATTTTTGAGAACGATCCGGACCAAGCATTCAAAGTAAATGGTCAGAGATTGAAGCACTATTATGGGGATACGGCAAACCATGAAGTGGCTAGTGCCATTTTATTATCAACTTGATCGCATTACTCTACGTCAAGCTAATGACATAAAAGAAGTGCTTCTTGGGAGGCAACCCAAGATAAGAGACCATAGGAACCCTTAGAATTTAGTACTTTATCCAAAAACCCAAAAAAATCAGAAAAATATTGGTAGAATTTATTTTTTCCAGAGACCTTGCAGGCACCCCCTGCTAGGACCAGGCGGCCGCGTGCTAGCAGGCGCCCGCCTGCGGACCTGATTTTTGAAAAAATAGTTTTCAGCCTATATAAAAAAAAACAGAAAAACAAAAAACAAAAACCACAACCCATAATCCCCATTAACCCACGATTTCTTACCCATAATTACCCACAATCCCCACTCCTAATCAAATTCAACCCCTAATCTTACTATATATATACATACAACCTCTCCATACACATCATACACACTTTCGACTCTACAAAATCTCTCCTACACACCAAACACAACTCTCTAACACTTATTCTCAGATTCTATGGCCCCAAAGAGATCACGAACTGTAGGGAGCAGCAACACCATTCCGAATACTGATTCTTCGAGGAACACTGTTGCGAGGCCCCGATTGTTGGATGGGGCTGCTGAAGAAGAGTACACCAAGCTTATGACTAAGCCTATTATGAGGGAGAGGAGGTTCTTGCCATCAGGGAGGGATGGTGATTTGTTACCGATGATTGCTGAAAAGGGATGGATTATATTCTGTGAGTCACCTGAGGCAGTTCCGATGAGTATTGTTCGCGAGTTCTATGCGAACGCCAAGGCCGACAAGAATGGGTTTTCTGTTGTTCGTGGGCTTACTGTTGATTATCAGCCCGAGGCGATTCGCCGTGTTATTGGGCAGCGACAAAGGAAACCACAAGAGGAGAATTGGAATGAAAAGTCCCCTGATGACTTTGATATGGACTTGATTATTGTTACTCTCTATCGGCCGGGCACAGTGTGGAAGTTCAAAAGGGGGACCAACGAGTATCGTAATTTCCCTGCTGTCGTGATGAACATGTATGCTCGTGCTTGGAATGCATTTATGTGTGCTAATATTCTTCCTTCTGTACATGCACACGAGGTTATACTGGAGAGGGCAAGGTTGTTGTGGGGGATTTTGAATGATGAGTATTATCTGGACCTTGATGAGCACATCTACCAAGGGATTTTAAAGTTTTTGAGGGGGAAGTCGCAGTACTCTATCCCGTATGCCTCTATTGTCACGAAGCTTTGCAAGGCATGTGGAGTCCAATGGCCTTCTTATGAGCAGCTGTAGATGCCGGCCACTCCTATTGATTCATCAACATTGAATGCGATGCAAGAATGGACAGGTGGAGAGCCCGAGTCACATGGTTTGAGATATCACCTTCCAGGAGGGGTTCCAGCAGCTGGTGCTATCATGGCTAGGCCCAGTCAGGCTCAGGGAGAGGCAGATCTTTCGAGAGCCCAGGGAGGAGATGGTTCGGGATTGGCTGATGTCCAGTACATGAGGCTTTCCAGGAGGATGGATGCGATGTATGAGTCGCAGGGTAGTTTGCGCAGGAACTCACCCAAGCACTTGGGACTGCATTTAGAGGCCTTGGAGCTGACATCCAGTGGCCCGTTTATGGTGAGGATTCTGCTTATCTACCTCCTGACACTCCACCCTCTGAGGGTGATGATCATGCTGATTCTTCTGAGTAGGTATACCCTGTGTTCCTTTCTATTACCTTCACCGGGGACAGTGAAGATTTTAAGTTTGGGGGTGGTAGTTAAGGAACATATTTATGTGTGTGTCATGTAGTTGCATTTTCATGTTAGTTTAGTTCATATAGTTGTATTATTTTGCCATATAGTTTTTTATATAGTTTTTTTTATTTTATAGCTTTATTTATCATGTCATATAGCTCATGCATATACTATGATCCCTTTTATGTTGCTTTACCGATTAATATGTGATATTGATGCGAGTGTAGTGATACCACTAGAGTGATGTTGAATCTTGTTAGGTTGGCATACATACTAGAAACACTTGTAATTTCACTAAGTCTTAGAGTATGCTTAAGGACTAGATTGTTGTCATGATTTGATAAATTTTGAGGTTAATCTATTGCTTATGCTTAGAATGTATGATAGGCTCTTAATGACAAAAGACATGAAAAGATAAAAATTGGAAAACAATTGGAATTCATTGCTAGTTATGGCTAGGCGTCAAATGGCTAGTAGCCGGCTCGTATTGTATACGAGTAGTCTAGGGTTGAGCAAGATGGAGCGAAACGCACTTGCTCAAAAATTAAAAAAATAGAAAAAAAGAAAAAAAAAGAGAAAAGAAAAAAAAATATGGTTTAATGCACAATTGTTCACGAGTGAGCTCTTTGGTATTCGAGTTATTAAGTTCTTAGGGGACTTTGTGCCTAGTGACCTAAGGCTTTTATAGTCTGGGATCCGCTAACCTAACGCTCGCTAAATGGATACCATTGCATAAGTCTTTGGTGGACCTCACTAATTGCACGATCAAATAAGCATTTATTTATGTGTTGAATAAAAGCATGATTCCATAATAAACTCCAATAATATTGAACTGTTATAAGTCATTTTGTGTCTAGAATATATTCTTCGTATAATCTTGTGATTGCCTTGAGGATAAATAAGTTATGGTGATTGATCTAGTTTCGAAGCATAGCTGTTAAGCATTCGCACACACCACATTTCTAGTTGTATGTTAGCTTGCATGATTTGATTGATCTTTAGTCTCCTAACTGCATTCGTTGATATGTCATGTGTTGGTTGATTTAGTCATCGCGATGGGGATCGCTGCATTCATGTAGTTTGCATTCATGCATGTTTTATTCTGAGTTTGAGTCTGTGCTGCTTGAGGACAAGCATCGATTCAAGTTTGGGGGTGTGATAAGTGGCATTTTATACCACTTAGAGCGTTTCATAACGGCTTGAATTGGTGTCTTGAACTCGAGTATTTTGTGTATTTAACGCATTTTCGAGTGTTTTTGCATTTCAGGGTATAACTTGCTTAGATAGGTGGATTTCATCAAAATAAGCTTAAGGAAGTGCTTGGAGTCAGTCCCGGGTTGATGTGCGAAGAATTCAGCAAAAACAGAAGCAAAATAATAATTTTTCCAGAAGGGTTGCAGGCGCCCACCTGATGAGAGCAGGCGACCGCCTGGTTGCAGGCGCCCGCTTGGAAGGAGGAGGCGGCCTCCTAGGTTTGTAATTTCAGAATCTAATTTTTAGAATTCGAGTTCTATTGGGCTTCTGTTAGCGCTGATTCTTGTGGGTTATTATATAAACAATCTTGGAAGACGTTTTTGACAACAAGTAACAAGGAGCGAAGGCAAGAAGATCAAGAAGACCGTTTTAGCACGCAACAACGAAGAAGAGGAAGCATACGTTTATCTTGTGATTCTTTTAATTTGTTATAACAGTGGATGCTAGTTTTCTTTATTCTTTGAACCTTAATACTCTTGTGACGTACTTCATTATTTATTAAGCATCTTTATTAGTTTATATCATTGTGTTATATCATGTTTTCATATGAACCCATGGTGACGATGAGTTCCATTATGGGCTAATCATGATCATGGGATCATAGCGGATTTACTATGAATTTTTTTAGTTAATTGTTTAATACCTTGGTATGTGGTGATACAATATGATATCTAGCATAGGTTGTGCTTATTCGTCTTATGTGCGTCGCGAACATGTAAGATAACCTGTTAATCTCTTGTGAAGCGACAGTGAATCTTGAGATTTAGAACTTGCCATGCTAGCATAGGTTCATGTATTGTATGCATGATTAGTGGGTAACTCTAACCGTAAACGTTTTACTTTCCATGTATAATCATAATGAATAACTTGCGCTTAAATCGTTATGTTATCAAATTTTGTAGACATATAGGGTCTCAACATAATTGATGCCTATTCAACTTCTATCTTAATTGTGGATGCTTGGTAGAATGGTATTCATGCAACGAAAGTTGGCGTCTATCAGTTTCGTGTTGTTAGATTAATATCATCACCATTACATGCTAAGGGTAATAACAATAACTATTGAATGAAGTAGTAATGAAGTTATGATCTCATGTGTGTTTAATATTATTAATTTAAGTGTTTAATTCTCATAGTTAATATTAGTTAAGCAACCTTAATTGTTATTGTCTTGACATTGAAGAGTAATCATACATTGGTGAGTAAGTGTTAATTAAATATAATTAATCAGAGTCTCTGTGGGAACGAACTAGAAATCATTCTATATTACTTGCGAACGCGTATACTTGCGTGATTTATTTAGCGCATGTTTTGTGCCTAACAAGTTTCAAATCTATTTTAGAAAACCATGCGGCTCCTTTTAGCTTATCAAACAAATCATCGATCCGTGGTAAAGGATACTTATTTTTGATAGTCAACTTATTCAATTCACCATAATTGATATATAGTCACATACTGATGTCTTTCTTCTTTACACCGGTGCACCCCATGGGGATACACTTGGTCTTATAATTCCTTTGTCCTGAAGATCTTGTAATTGCGTCGCTAACTCTTTCATTTCAACCGGTGCCATCTGATACGGAGCTTTCGAAACTGGTTCCGTGCCTGGTGCTAAATCAATAGTAAATTCGATTTCTCGATCTGGCAGTAATCCTGGAAGTTCATCTGGAAAGACATCAGGAAACTGACATATAACAGGAATGTCTTCTATCTTTGGGCTTTCTTTTTCAATATCCAATACATAGGCCTAATGTGACGCCCTCCAAACCCGGGTCAGAAGTTTGGGGTTCCAACACACACACACCTAATATATAAACATGTTTATGAAAGTAATATATGTAAAGAACCTACTTACCATAACCATGGATCACAACAGGTTAAAGTATGTAAACAAGCCACCATCTTAACTTTTATTACATCGTACCAAATCTCAAATAGTTCAACTTACAACTGAAAGTGAAAGCATTCTTACAAGCTTACATAACTCAAAACTAAACATAAAGCTCCTGCTATCTCGATCCAACTTAACCTGGACTCCTAGCTCACATTTGGATTGGAAATCCTCGTTACCAACCATTTCCTTTTTAACTGTGGAATAATATAAACAAATTTGCAAGAGTGAGCTTACTAGCTCAGCAAGTCATAATAGCAATAACTGAGGTTTAACAATGATCAATTGAAATGATTCAGAAGAATCAAGTTTTTGGATAAGCAATGATTAGAATTGGATATTCACTTTTCATTTTAAAAACCAAGGTTAGGCTGCTGATCAGTTACGCAATAACCCCGAGCAAGGGACACAGATCTGCTCTCTATACTGGATCCAATGCACGCATTGGTTTAATATGACCACGAATCTGGTCCGACCACGAATCTGGTCCACATTTATAAAACCATCCAATTTTAAAATGATTCAATATGATAATAATTATAATTCAATAAAACAGATAATTAACATTGATAAAACATTTATCTCGGAGCACAAGACATTTCATAAGTATCACCAGGGTATATCAAGGTATATATATGAAGAACGGCTTCAAGCCTGTTGAAGGATCAGGTATCTGAAGAACAATGGTTCAATGATAAAACAGGTTATAGATCTTTTATGTTAAAGGGTATATAAGTTTCTATATGCTCAAGTAATTCTATTTCAGTATTTGGTTTATGGTGTGTATGTACTTGTGGAGTAGTATTGTATTTATATGATTTAATATCTGGGAAATCAACCGTCAGTGGTTTACAAGAAATAAAGCTTATAGCTCAAGTTCAATGATATGATCAGGGTTCAAGGTTGAATAGTTTAAAGCGCTTGCACGACAAAACATGACTTATTTTGAATACTAGCAACATGTTATGAGAAAGTTCAGAAATATTTGTAATATATCTCGAAGAAGGTTCATAAGTACTTGTCTTATCACAGATGATTTCCAACTTGTACTCATCTAATAGTTCTACTCATCAATCACTTTCCTTCTTTTTCTATGCCTTGCTTCTATTCGTCGATCACTTGCTTTCTTTTTCTACGCTTCTATTTACTGATCACTGTCTTTCTTTTCTATGCCTCGCTTACTCTGCTAGGCATCACAAGTATCTATCAATATTCAATCTCATATTATTCTAATCGTCACATAGACGTCATAAGCTTTTATCTATCCTTCATTTTACCCAAATCCGATTTACGGATTGAAAGTTACAGCAAAAACCGTTAAAAACTAACCAAATAGGCATATAACACATTAATCAGATAGACGTAGCACATAGCACGCAAGATATTTGATCAAAATAATTTTTCAAAGAAGATTCGGGGTTAAAATGATCTTCCAGGTATTTAATACGATTTTTTGAACATTTTTCGGAATTAAAATGGGTCTCCGAATCATTTTTTAATTAAATATTAGAGTCTGAACACCCGAATCTGACTTTAAAATCATTTAATAATAATTATTGAGCCTTGAAAATAATTTAGAATAATATTTTAAAGCTAGAAACTATTTTTCGGAATTTTTAAATCAAAATAAATAATTAAATCTAATTAAATAATTAATTAAAATTAATTAATAACTAATTAAATTAATTAATCAATCAATATTTAAATTAATTTATTAATTAAAAAATTAATTATCAACTAAAATTAATTAATTAATTAATTAAGATTTATTTTGGAATTAAAAATAATTTTCAGAAAAAAATGATTTTTGGAATTTAAAATGAATTTTTAGAAATAAAATAGAATTTTTAGATTATTTTTAAATGAAAAATATGAGAAACAGTTTTATAAAACTGAAATAGAAGTTGGGTGGATTAAAATCGGGTTGCAACCGGGTCGGAGGCCGGGTCACCAAGAACACGAAGAACACTCATGAGAATCAAACCTTCATTTCTATATGATATTGAACTCAGAATTCGACATATAATATATCAAATTGATCAGGAAAACGTTATCTATAATATGGTATCATCAAAACACATGAATCGTGAAGTTTTGGATTTTTCGGAAAATTAAAGAATTAATTTGAATTATGAAAAATAATTCAAATTTTGAAGTTGGTTCTGCACCAAATATGATGAGTGTTTTGGAAAGGTGGTGATGAGAGTTTCGATTTGGTTACAAGAGCGTTTCAAACGGAGTCCGGTAACACCTCCAAATTTCAGTTTTATTCTCAAGATCACGAAGAACATGAAGAACATTCAAGAACTTAATCCGAAAATCAAACAGCCTTTTGAGCATGTTATGGAACTCGAAATTCAACATACTATATATGAAATTGAATGGCAGGAGATACTCTACGATATACAATCATCAAATCAAACAAACCAAATCGTTTACAAAATTCATATTTTTACTAAATAATTCAATTTTTTATAAAAATCATAGAAAAATACCTATGAAATCTGGGACATTATTCGATTTGACTACTTGTTCATTGAATCTGACTTCGGTAACACCTCCAAATCTTGGTTTGATAATGAAGAACGCGAAGAACACTCATCGGTTTCTCTTGATAATTATGAAATTTTACTGTATAAAATGCTTTTCTTTACAAAATAAAATACGGTAACTGCTATTTATATTTATAAAATATTAATACTTGTTGGATCGAAAATATGTTACTTAGCCACTAAGTAACTGCAAAAACGATCTAGTTTGATACCCGTATTGGATAATTATCAAAACCGGGCTCCTTATAAAACACTTAATATGAAAATAATGTAATAATATCCCGTCTTTCGAGAATACGGGTTTTGTTGATCTATAAAAATGATTATCGTATCGAAAATATTACGTCGGGACTCCTACGGGTCAAACCGTACTCCGGATCAAAATAGTCAAAACACGGAAAATGTCCGGAATAATCAGATTAGGTTGGGAAGGTGTTTCCTGAAGAGCTTCGGGTTGTAAAAATTAAAAACGGTCGAAGTTGGACGATTCCCGGTTTTATAAATAGTTTTATAATTATACAGAAAATAATTAATAAATTTATAAATTCTTATAAAATCATATAACAATCCAAAAATTACCAGAAAAATACCATAATTATCTATACTTTATTCTGAACATAGTAAAATTAACATACTCACATTTTATCACACATAAACATCTAAATATCCATACCAATCATCAGATAATTCACCAAAAAATACATAATAATCACATAATAATTATTTATTAATAAAAATAATTACATGATATTTCCCGGCACCAAATAAGTTTTACATCCTTGATGTAGTAATCGTTTAGTCTGCATAATTGTCAGGAACTTTTTCCGCTGTTTCTCACCTCTAAATATTACCGTTGCATTATCTGCGGTTTGCAATTTCACTTTCTTATTCGCACAATCGATCTGAGCATTATTACGGGCCAACCAATCCATTCCTAAGATAACATCAAACTCTTCTAACTTAAAAGGTATCAAGTCAACAGAGAAGTGATGTCCTGCTATTTTGATATCACACTCTGAACATACCCGATCTACGGGGACTTGGTCGTCATTCGCTAATTTAATAATTAACGTCTCGCCCAATCGTTGAATTTCACAACATATCTTATCAATAAATTCTTCAGAAATAAAAGATCTCGTGGCTCCAAAATCAATCAATACTTCTGCATCAACAGAATTCACAGATAGCGTACCTGCAACCACACTTGGACTCTGCACAGCTTCCTTCATAGTCATATTAAAAGTTCTCGCTTTAGGCTGATTCTGCTGTGGTGGTGGAGGTAGTACCAATACTCTCGGAACACTGGCTGCAATCGCTGGTCCTCTACAATCCCTGACAACATACCCTTTCTTCCCGTATTGGAAACATGTAACATCTATCTTGCTTGTTGGGCATTCATTGGAGTAGTGCCCTTTCTATTTACATTTGTAGCATTTCACATTTGCCTTGTTGCAGACGCCCGTATATTTCTGACCACATATCTTGCAGTATGGTAATGGTGGTCTGACCATTCTCTGCTGATTTGGGGCTTGAAAACAATTACCTGCCATTTGATTACCTTGTTCTATCCTTTTAAAATTCATATTTATCTGGGCTTGAAATCCTAGCTTTCTGTTAGAACGGTTCTGAATTTTTTTTGTCCCTTTTCCTTTTAGGACATTTCACTTTCCCCTTCGATAATCATGGCTTTTTGAACCACAGCCATATATGTTGCCAGTTCAAATACCGTCACTCTGCTACGAATCCATGGCTGTAATCCCTGCTGGAACCTCTTATCCCGTTTCTCATCAGTATCAACCTGTTTCGGAACAAACCTAGCCAATTCTGTAGACTTGGCTTCATATTCAGTCACGAATATGTCCCCTTGCTTTAATTCCAAGAACTTGATTTATATCTGGTTCTTCATACAATGAATAAAATATTTCTCCAGAAATAATTTAGTGCTCCTATCCCAAGTCACGATGCCTTCACCTTCTAAAGTTTACTTGGATTCTCACCAATAATTAGCTTCTCCTTTCAGGAAATAGCTAGCAAAATCAGTCTTTTGATCCTCTTCGACTTTCACTAGCGCAAACACTTTCTCTATCTCTTTCAACCAAGCCCTAGCTTTTGTAGGATCCGCTGTGCCCTCAAATTATGGAGGGTTAACTGATTGAAACTGCTTAAAAGTAGCAACAAGCACAACTTGTGGTTTTATGGTTCAGGATGGGGTGGCTGTTGTAACATTTGCTGCTGAAACTGTTGTTGTTGTTGTTGTTGTTGCTGCATCTACTGCAGCATCATTACCATCTGTTGTTGCATCGGAAGGAACATTTGGTTCATGGTATTATTATTTCGTTCCTCAGAATTGCTGTTTGATGTCTCAGTTATGATCTTTCTTTTTGGTGCCATTTTCTGATAATAAAACAAGCAGTTCTTTTAATAATTTTATTAAACAGTTGATAGTGGATAAAGAAACAGTTTGACTGGTATTAAAACAAAAATTTTAAACAATTTAGGATTTTAAACAAATCATTTGAAACAATTTAAAATATTAAATAAATAGACTGAACAACATCATTTTAAACATTTCATTTATCTTTTTTTAAAATTAAACAGAATTTAAAGATATGGAAAGACTATAAGAGCAACTCCAACAGCTTAGCTATTTGGAGTTTTAAAGTCAAATATAAGGAATATGGAGAAAAAATTACTCCAACAGTGTCCTATTGATTCTTTAAATCACTAAGATCCACTAAGATCTTCTTCCCATTCCTAATAACCTTTCTCCTCTTATAACTTTTATTTTATAATATGTATTTGAAAAAACATTTTCTCTTTCTTCACTTTGTAATAATGTTACTTTTTAATGATTAAGTATTGTATAAGGAGTGAATATAGGGAATGTTGTTAGAGTTGAGAATAGCTATTGATGTCTTAAGTTACTAAGATCTAATATTTTATATTAAATTTAGGGAATGAACTAAAAAGCTGTTGGAGATGGTCTAAAACAGTAAAATAAATGTAAATGCTATAAAGACTGAAAATTTAAGGAAAGAAAAAGGTTGAAAAAGGTTTATTCTATATAATAGACACCAGCATCAGGTGTTAGTGCTTGATACAAAATCCAACATAAGGTTTATCATAATTGCGGCTGATCAAAACTGAGTACTACACATACATCTAGTCTCAGTATACTATAGCTGCCTCTATCTACATATATCACACATACTACACAATCTCGGTCAAACTGTCGCACATCAGAACCCTGGAGAAATACGGTCTAACTCCTGTCGAAGGGTCTCAAGAACAGACCGGGCAAGACGAGTGGCTCTATGAAACTCTGCATATGTATAAGTCCCATCATGAATCAATGCATCTAACTCAAGAGAAGCGTTGTAGACGGTCTGCTGAAGTCTCTGCCTCAATAAGTAATCTGGCTGAAGTGCTAATAAAGGTCCTCTATCCCTCTAATCAAATAGTCCCATAATCTCCCTGCACTGGGATCTTTAATAATGCATGTCCTCTCTCATGCTACTATACTCATGATAAGGTACAATGTGTGGCTCTCTAACCTGACCAACTGACTCCTGAGATGGAACTTTGTGTATCCCGACAACATCCTGCTGTGGCAATCCCAACTGTAAACCTATATCGTGCTCTCCCATCCCCTCAACCTGGGCCATCTGAAAAATCTCTGGAGCTGGAGCATACACAGGTAAAGGAAGTGGAGCTGCAACTTGTGGAAGCTCTAACTCTGCCTCAAGAATAAACTGGTACTGCAGAGGTAATGGAGGTGGTGGCAACGACTCAAAAAACTCCATCAGATCAAACATCTCAAGATCTGGTAACTGCTCTGGTGCTGGTAGTGTCTGCACCGGGGCCTCTACTGACACTGGTGGGACTACCGGAGCTACTGGTCCTGTCACTATCCTCTCGGATGATGATGACGCCATCTGTTAGTATCACCAAAACAAGACAAAAAAGGGTCAACTTAGCATTCCTAGAACTCATTAATTCCTAATATTAAAATCTATCTAAACCCTAACCATCCTATTCCTATCTTATATGATCTCCCTATCTTAATCCTAATGTTCTTGTTTCAGGGACCAAAACCTACAGATCTGATGCCAAATTGTAACGCCCTCCAAATTCGGGGTCTAGATCTGGGGGTTACTTGCTAATCTCCAACATAATACAAACCTGTATAATGATTACGCAAATATATATCTAACCCCTTTACATCTATCCAGGATCTTTTCAGGTTGAGGTATGAAGAACATCACACTATCTTTATTACAAACCCAAATATAAAATCTCATAGAACTCTCTTTATTACAAACCATTATTTTAATTTTTTTTTAAACTAAATTTATTTTATTCAAACACACACCATATTTATCTATAATAGACCCGTTCAGGTGGCTCAAAGCTCTCTTCCTTTATCGAGATTAGCACTCTTGGTATTAGAGGATCCCGCTTCCTGACACGCTTCTTTTCCACGCAAGTCCGAATAGATTTCATTCTCTTTCTTGACTGAAAACAATAAAGTAAATAACAACAAAATGAGGTGAGCCATAATTTGCTCAGCAAGTCCACAATATATAAATAGTATTATAAGAAATCTAAATGAACCGGTAACCCGGATGTATTTGTAAAGATGTATCTCTATAAGGAATAATGAAGGCCACTATCGGTGAATATCAATGAACAAGTCCAAGTCTGCACCTATATCCTGCTTCTCAGCCAGGATACAGTGCAGATTAATACCTCTATGTATAGATCCATTCGGGTATCCGGTTAATTCCTGGTCCATAGGATCAAGTGTATACATGATCCTCATCATCACATCCAGTTCAAAGATGAGCAACCGGAATAATCGGTATGCTTTGATGTATCCCAACATCAGAATATATCAGGATATATATATATATATGTGTGTGTGTGTAATCTATTGGAATATGAATAGAGTATTTAGTGAATCAAGAGAAATCAGGAATCAGCATGAAATAAAAATAAAGGAACAATAATTGTGTATCAGTGTATGTGAATAGGAATTATCAGTGTTTACTGAGTTGAGAATTTGAATAGAAGTAAGTAATTCACTATTCTGAAATCAGAATAGGGGAAAAACTTGCCTGTCACGCGATCTACCACAAGTATATTACAGTTCTCTAATACTGGCTCGGTCCGCCGTGTTGGCTTCGTATCTATCAAAGAAAGATGCTTATTTAGTCGACTTGTATCTTAATCACGTTTCGAACCAACTTCACGTAACCCTTATCATCTACCCGTACGCTTATAATTGACTCGTACAATAATTACTAGCAATTAAGACTTGATTAACCACATAATTCACATAGCACATAAGTCACATAGTCATTCTAGGCTTAAAAATATTTTTAGAATCAAAATCGGATCAATATTCGCATTATCGAACAATATCTGGCTCGTTTCCTAATTTTTCGGAATTTATTGGACTCGTCTCTATAATTAATAAGGTCTATAAGTAAATAAATATCGAAAGATGACTCGTTCCCAAAAGAAATTAAGGTTTGAAACTATGTTTAATGAAAACAGATCGTTTTTCCGAGTCAAAGGGCTTTCGTTTCGCTTAAATCGGATAAACGGTTCAATTAATAATTAATAAGTAAGAATAAATCAATTTATTATTCAAAATAATCATTTATTCAAAATAATTGAACCTCAAATATATTTTTTAAATAATTATTTGGGAAATATCATAATTAAAAATGATTTTTCCAGAACTTTTGGAATTAAAAGAATTTATTATGAATTATTGAAAATAAATTGATTAATTATCAAAATAATTAATCATTTTTAAATAATTAATAAATAAATAAATAATAAATAAATAAATAATTCTGAATTTTAAAAAATATTTCAGATTTATTTATAAAATAAATAAATAAATTAATTGAATTAATTAATCAATTTATAAAATAAATAAAACTGAATTTTATGATTTTAAAAAATAAAAATAAATAAAAATAAAATAGAAAAGTCAGAAACAGATTTTTAAAAACAATTTTGGGGAAAACCGGATCAAAACCGGGTTTTCAAACCGGGTTTGAATCCGGGTCGCAAATAACTCAGATGGGTCGCCGGTCGGATGTGCAGATTCCAGCGACCTCCTCCTAGTTTTCCGGCAGACCCATATCTCGATCATATCGAGATGGAATCGATTGATTCCAAAAGGGTTTTCACCCAGTTTCAGCCCAGAAACTTAACTCCACCATCCAAAACAATCGACGATCATAGAGTCGTCTTCTCCGACCATAACTAAAGCTTTTTCCGGCGGCTTCACCGGAAAAACAGGTCTCCCTCAAAATCAAACCAAACTCGATGATTTGTATGTTATTTAAAGCTTAAGGATCCTAGAATCGATCCCCATCCACCACAACAATCACAGATCAATCAATAATTCAGAAAATAAGAATCAAAATCATCAAAAGTTTGAAACCTCGGTTATCACTTTCAAGGAATCGTTCGGCCTAAATATATACTTAAATCGATTGTACACAACCTAGGGAAGCTATATCAATCATCAGTAACATCGAATAACCCCTGGAATCAAAAGTCCTAATTCGGGGGCAGAAATCCTAATTTTAGAATTGAAAATCGATGAATTTAAACATGAGATTGACAGTAAAATTGGAAAGTAGAGGTCATGAGCTTTCGACTGGTTACTTACATGATAGATTTGGATCATAGAATCACAGTGAAATCGAGCTTTGATCTTCAATGGCCAAGAACCCTAATTTCTGGAAATTTGGGGAGTTTTCCCAATATTCTAATTTTTTATAAATAATTTTATATAATTAAATAAAAATTAGGGTATTTATAGTAGTAAAAATAATACTCTTAATTAAAATTAAGGCCCTAATTATACATCTATTAAAATTAATTGGCCTTTAATTAATTAATTTTTGAGTATTAGTTTTTAATTTTTTAATATTAAATATATACAATAATATGCCTAAATTTCCCAAAAATTGTGAATAATCAAAAAATACAAAAAAAATGGAATAATTGAAAGTCCAATAATTTTATAAAAATAAAAATATGATTTTTATGGGGTTTTTGACACTCGAAGGGGACTGGTAAAGTCATTTTTCGCGAAACGAGAAAATTCCTAAAGTAACTGGATGTTCAGAATAACGATATGGACAAGCTATACTAGGCAAAATAAGGCCAATTATTTTATTTGAAATATCGGCTATTAAAACAAAGTTTGGGTCTTATAACTTCTGATACAAAAGCTTTTAACACGAAATAAAATACCTGATAAATACCCGAAAAATACCCTGACAATACAGAACCCATGTAGCACATAACAGCTAGGGTTTTATGAATAAATACACTTAATGACATAGTAAAACACATAATTCATCTTTATTATGATATAATACAAGCGTAATTTCCCAGTCATTACACATTTAGTCTAGCACAAGTATTAATAATCAGAAAATCAGAGTAAATCAGGAGTCTACTATCAGAGTGACTCAGAATCTAGTACTCAAATATCAAATAAAGCTTTAAATCAGAGTATGAGTGATATGTGTGCGTGCCAAAATAAATATCAATATCATAAGTATTTGCATAAGAGAAAAGCATATAACATGAAAGCATTCAAAAAACTTATATATTTCCTCAAAAACTCTAATTTACTCACCAACTAGCATATAACATGTAAAGCATGGTAATCAGTTAGCTTCAAAAGGTTACGACCGTGGAAAAATATAATGATAATAGATATGTAAAGTTGCATTCCCCTCAAAGCATCATCATAGGGGTTGTAAAGTTTACCCGTATCAAATTGCATTTGTTGATTTCTAATTAATTGGATAAATTTAACATGCCAAGTTCACTAACCAACTTATTGAAGGTAGCTTGATCAAGTGGCTTCGTGAAAATATCTACAATTTAATCCGTTGTTGGAACATAATGAAGTTTCATAATACCATTCATTATATGCTCTCTTATAAAATACCTTATATCAATGTGTTTGGTCCTAGAGTGCTGAACATGATTGTTTGAGATTTCTATGGCACTTGTGTTATCACAATAGATGGGAATATTCTTCAATTCAAGTCCATAGTCTTGGAGTTGGTTTCTCATCCAAAGAATTTGAGAACAACAACTACCAGCAGCAATGTATTCAGCTTCAGCAGTAGATGTAGAAACTGAATGCCGCTTCTTGCTAAACCAGGAAATCAATCTTCTTTCAAGAAACTGACAGCTTCTTGAAGTACTCTTCCGATCAATTTTACAATCAACATAATCATAATCTGTGTAGCCGGTGAGATCAAAGCACGTATATTTGGGATACCAGATACCTAGATTAGGTGTATCCTTCAGATATCTGAAAATTCTTTTGACGACTATTAGATGTGATTCCTTTGGATCATATTGAAATTGTGCCACAAGCATGTTACAAACATAATATCTGGACAACTAGCAGTCAGGTAGAGCAGTGATCCAATCATGCCTCAGTAGTTAGTGATATCCAACTTCTTACCAGACTTGTCTTGATCAAGTTTTGTGGCAGTTTCCATCGAAGTCTTTGCAGGTGTTGAATCTTCCAGATTATATTTCTTCAAAAAATCACTGATGTACTTCGTTTGACAAATAAAGATACCATCTAGTTTCTGGCTCACTTGTATTCCAAGGAAGAAATTCAACTCACACATCATACTCATCTCATACCTACCCTGCATAAGCTTAGCAAACCTTTCACAAAGTGCATCATTCGTAGACCCACATATACATCAACATAGACTTGTACAAGTATGATATCATTTTTATGTAATTTATGAAAAAGAGTCTTATTCATGACATTTCTAGTGAAACTATTTTCAAGAAATAATTTTGAGAGAGTGTCATACCATGTTCTTGGCACTTGCTTAAGATCATAAAGAGCCTTGAAGAGAAAATAGATAAAATCTTCAAGCTCAGGGTCTACGAAGCCAAGGGGTTACTCCACATAGACTTATGCTTCAAGCTCACCATTCAGGAAAGCACTTTTCACATCCATATGATATACCTTGAAGTTTGAATGTGCTGCAAATGCTAAAAACATCCCGATGGCTTCAAGTCTAGTAACCGGTGCAAATGTTTAATCGTAATCAATGTTAGTGTTTGTGCCCTAGAGACAACACTATTATGTTGTGTATATGACATTTAGATTATTAATGTTTATGTTTTATCGATTATTCCTTTTTTATAATTTATTATGTCTTAATTTACAGCGATATAAATATTAGATTAATAAATGTCCTTGGAATATGATATGCATTCTCTTTCTATGTGACTTAGAAATGAGATAATGAGAATAGTATCGATATTCCTAAATATCCCTAGTCGAGTATTATTATTAAGGGACAATAATATTGCATTAAGACTAGTGTGTTTGTTGACTATTGATTACATCTCATTGATCATAGGTATAGTGATACTAAAGTTAAAAACACATGCATGTGTAAATATACATAGTGCTCGATAGACACAATGTGAGATTCTACATGTCTGTTGTGTCATAAGGAATTCTCACAGTGATAATGATGTAATGGTCCTTAGACTTAAAATTATTATATTTCTAAATGATGATTAATATACTCTGATTACATTAAAACTTTCCTTTGACCGGGTAATGATAAATATGGACTTTGAAAATATTATGAATAGTGTGAGAAATATGAATGATCTAGAAAGGATTTAACCCTCCTACTTTTTGGAGTGATATTATTGGCCTCTTATGTGAGTTAGACTCTAAAGTGCGTGGCGCCACACTCAAATGTTGATTTCAAATGATAGTCTACTCATTGATCAAAGAAACCTGGATTAAACCATGAAGAGGATGACACAAAAGAATATATAATATATTACATTGTATATTATTCACAAAAGGTTTAATCGATCACCGATTTATTATTATTATTTAGGTATCAATGATGTATTACTAGATGCCGATCATTGTTCATGATTTTATATTAGATTTAAAATCATTGCCAACGTCATAATAACCTAAAAGGACACACAAAGAATGATCGGAAGATTATTTAATTTAAATTCGAATTTAAGTTAAATGTAAGTAATTTAAATTATTTGTTATTAATTAAGTAAGACTTAATTAATTAAATAAATAGAAAATTCAAATTTACTATTAAATCCGAAATTGAGTTATTGAATGATTAAGTAAGACCTAATTAATAATAACTAGGATTTTTGAATTTATTAAAACTTTAAATTAGTTTAGGGTTATAAGTCTTTTTCTCTTGCCTATATAATATCTTATTAAGCCTCAACTAGGGTTTTACGTTTTTATAAGATAAAACACAAACCCTAGCAGCTTGAGAGAGAAAGAGAGAGAAAATATGGCTTCTGATTTACGAGTGCTAGTACACGCTCATCCTCCATTTGATCATTCGTGTAGATACCTTTAAGGTGTAGATCGTTTCTCAACGGAATATGTGGTGATTGTTAAAAGCTTAGACCTCCATTGGATAACCGAAATCGTAAAGCTTCTTAAGGTAAACATCTTAACCACGAATTAAATATTATCTTTTCACATGGATCCTGCTCTGGGTTTCGAATTTTCTGGTTTTTACAGCTTTTAAACATTGTTTTCGCTGTGTTTTATGCCTCGAAACCCAACAGTCAATTCCTTCTTCTTGAGAATATCCCCTATTAACCACTCTCGCCTTGTTTCTTGTAACAATTTCATCCGCAAAGTCACAGCAGAGTTCGATCCATAAAATAGTGTTTCAAATATGTTCCACTTGATATGATTAATTAGATTAATCATGATAAGTATATGATAAATTATATTATTATATGTTATTTGAGCATGGTGGATGGTTATGGCTTTTAGACCTTAGGTTTTTTAATTGTAGTTTTGGGTTTTAAATACGACTTGCATGTCGTTTTGATTCTTGTAACATTAAATTCTGAATGTAACTCGAGTTCTTTTTGTAAGTTCATTAGATTAGTCTTTCATGTTTCAAATATGTAATATACTTGAAGACTAGAAGACTTAAAGAAGAAGTCCATTGGAGGTGATCAAAGGAAGCAAATAAAGTAAGAAGAGATATGATGTAATAGATAGTTGTATTTATTTACTTAACCACCTTAGATTGATCTTTATCATGAGCTTAATGAAGATCACATAGGATGGGGAGATAACCAACCACGTTTACTTTACTACACTTTACATATATTATAATCATGTGATGAATGTATATGTAGAATAGTTAATATGATGCATGCTTAATTAGATTAATCATTTATGTATTAGATACGTCACCCATGCCATGCATGCTAAATAAGATAAAATCTATAACAATTCAAGATTTTAAAAATGAATAAACGATTATGTTAGAAGAAATTGATGATATCAATTTATAAACTATCAGAGATTATTATCAGCATTTAATATCAGACTTTAGCAGAATGTGACGTCATCAGCATTTGCTGATCAGTAATTGACATCAGTATTTGATCACTATAGCTAAAGATCATGAGATATCGAAGTTGGAAAGAGTTTGTATAATTCAAGTCGGTGAAGGACTTTAATTCTAGTAGCAGTCAAGTAAAGGATATGTTTTGTGATTCCTTATTGTAATAGAATAGGATTCTTATTTGATTGTGTAGTTGTGCAATATATAAGCACAGATTAGGTGAACACTTTATGTGTCGAGTATTGATATATCTTTTGTGTAACCTAGTAGCTCTCAATGATATATGTTCATCCTTTGAGAGATTAGTTTGTAATCAGTTTTTATCAATCAATAGAAAACTGTTTATACTGTTGAGTGATTAATTCAATTTATCTGCATAAACTGTATTCACCCCTGTTAAGTGGCATTTATGACACTTATTTATGCTCTAATAAGCTTTGAGGTGGTGTATTTGTACTCAAGTTATTTGTGTTTTAACGTGTTTTCAAGTGTTTTTGCATTTCAGGCTTCACTTCGTGAATCAGGAGAATTAGCATTATTTTGATGCTAATATGGTGTTGGAATAAAAGTTTGAAAGACTGGCTTGAAGATGCAAGGAATAAAGAAGAAGAAAAAAATGAAGTTTTGGCAAAAGGCAGGCGCGCCCGCGCTGGTGTTACGCGCGACCGCGCTGGGAGTACAGAAAGTCAGCACGCATGCGCCGGGCGCTGGTGAAGCGCGCGGCCGCGCTGGGTCGGGATATTAAAATTCTGATTCTTTTATAATTTAAATTGCTGGACTCCTGGGATGCATGGCTGTTATATAAACATAATTTAGGTCATTTTTCAGGAGATATTCAGAGATATCAAGACATCAAGGAAGGAAAAGACATCAAGAGACCTTTTGGCACAATTCAACAAAGGCGAAGACGATCTAGTTTATTCTTATAAATCTTTGTTTGAGTTGTAATTTGGATGCTTGTTTCTTGTTTTGCTGAACCTATATTCTTGATGGTACTTTGGTTTATTTATTCGTATAAAGACTACGTTTGATATATCATGTTTTCATTGAAACCTACGTTGGCGATGAGTTCGATTATGAGCTAATCGTTATCGTGGGGTTCTAGCGGATTTATTTATGGATTTCTTTAGTTAAATTGTTTGATGCCTTAGTGTGTGGTGATTGTATAATATCCTAGTATTAGTTGTGCGTATTCGTCTTGTGAGCGTCGCGAACTTATAAGATAGCGTGTTAATTCTTAATGAAGCGAAAGTGAATTTAAGGATTTAGAACTTGCCATGCTAACATAGGTTCATGTATTGTCATGCATGATTCGTAGGTAATTTTAACCATCTTACTTGCCCTATGTAATCAAGATAGATAACTTGTACTTAAAATGTTATGTTGTCAAATTCTATAGACATATAGGGTCTAAATATAATTGGTGCCTATTCAACTTCTATCTCTTTTGTGGATGTCTGGTAGAATGGTACTCGTGCAATGAAAGTTGGCGTTTATCAGTTTCGTGTTGTCTGATTAGTGTCATCACCATTGCATGCTAAGGTTAAGAATAATAAGGCTATTGAATGAAGTATTTAACGAAGTTAGAATCCCATGCCTGTCATATATATAAACTCAGTTTATCTTATTCTCGTAGTTATAATAGTTAGCGTAATTCTTAGTTATAAATACTCTCAATTTGTTATCTTCTTAGCATTAAATAATAACCATACATTGTTGCTTAGGTGCGTAATTTAGATAGTTAACCAATACAGTCTCTGTGGGATCGAATCTGATTTATATCTTATACTACTTGCGAACTCGTATACTTGCGTGTAATATTAGCCCGTGTTTAGCGATTAACAAGTTTTTAGCGCCGCTGTCGGGGACTGCAGTGTTAATTATTAGTTTATGTGCTTTCCATCAGTGTTCATTAAAGGTCATTGACTCGGACATTGTTACTTCTTTGTTTCCTTGTTTTATTTCAGGTGATCTAGCGAGGGTGTATGTATACGCGTTCGCGTACTCATAAGAGAACACTAGATAAAGCTGAGGGAGAACTTGTGGTAATTCGTAAGGAAGTTTTTGAGGAAGAAAAGAAGGTAGAAGAAGAAGTGAAAGTTGAAGAGCCAATTATAGTAGCTATGGGAGATCAAGTAGAAAATCTGAAGACTTTGATGGACTATTCTAAGCCAAAGATTAATGACATTCAGTCTAGCATCATTAGACCAGCCATCGCGGCTAACACTTTTGAGATCAAGTCAAGCACGATCCAGATGATACAGAACTTAGTTCAGTTTGGGGGTTCTCCTACCGAAGACCCCAACATGCACATCAGGGATTTTATCGAGATCTGCGACACTTTCAAGTTCAATGATGTGACTGAAGATGCTATCAAGCTGCGACTTTTCCCATTCTCTTTGAGGGACAAAGCTAAGTGCTGGTTACACTCTCTACCGGCAGGGTTTATCACAACTTGGGAAGATCTTGCTCAAAAGTTTCTCACTAAATTTTTTCCCATTGCGAAGACTGCAACAATCAGGAATGCTCTTACCCAGTTTGCGCAGCAAACTGAAGAATCTCTGTGTGAGGCTTGGGATCGAAATAAAGAGATGCTAAGGAAGTGCCCACATCATGGCATGCCTGATTGGATGATTATCAACTGTTTCTACAATGGATTGGGTCCTACTTCTAGGCCCATGCTTGATGCAGCATCAGGAGGAGCCTTGTGGTCTATGAGCTACGATGAAGCTTATGAACTTATTGAACTGATGGCTGCTAATGAGTACCAGAATCCTTCCCAGAGACTGGCTCAGGGAAAAGTAGCAAGAATTCTGGAGTTGGATGCAGCAACTACTATCGTTGCCCAACTTAAGGTTTTGACAATGAAGGTGGACACTTTGGCTAATTATGGAGTTAATCAAATCACTAGTGTCTGTGAGCTTTGTGCTGGTGCCCATGAGACTGATCAGTGCACAATTTCTAATGAATCAGCTCAGTTCGTGAGCAACTTCCAGCGATCGCAGCAACCTGTGCCAGCCACCTATCATCCTAACAACCGCAATCATCCTAATTTCAGTTGGAGCAATGCTCATAATGCGGTTCAACAGCCTTATCAGCAGTATCCAGCTAAGCAGTACAACCCCCTAGTTTTCAGCAACCGCATTATATACCAAAACAACAACTCCAGCTGCAACAAGCTAATGAAAAAATTGAATTAGAGGAGTTAAAGCTCATGTGCAAGAGTCAAGCTATTTCCATCAAGACCTTGTAAACAATTCGAGAAGTTTCTGGAGGTGTTCAAGAAACTTCATATCAACATACATTTCGCTGAGGCTCTCGAGCAGATGCCTAGTTATGCAAAGTTTATGAAAGGTATTCTCTCTCGGAAGGTGAAGCTAGATGATTTAGAGACTGTCGCTCTCACGGAGGAATGCAGTGCTGTGCTGCAGCAGAAGTTGCCTCCGAAGCTTAAAGATCCAGGAAGCTTTACTATTCCATATACTATCGGTAAAGTGTCTTTTGACAGATGCTTATGTGACTTGGGAGCTAGCATCAATCTGATGCCTTTGTCAATCTTCAAGCAATTTGACTTACCTGATCCCAAACCAACTTACATGACCTTGCAGTTGGCCAACCGTTCTATTACATATCCGAGAGGTATTGTGGAGGATGTTTTGGTCAAGGTGGATAAACTCATCTTCCCTGCTGATTTCGTCATTCTTGATTTCGAGGAGGATAAGAAGATTCCCATAATCTTGGGAAGGCCTTTCTTGGCAACTGGCCGAATGTGCTGAAGGGTGAGCTTACAATGCGAGTGTTGGATCAGGATGTGACTTTCAATATGTTCAATGCTATAAAATTTCCTACTAATAATGAGGAGTGCTTAAAAGTCGAGTTGGTCGATTCAGTGGTCATATCGGAACTTGATCAATTGCTAAGGTCTGATGCCTTAGAAAAAGCTTTGTTGGGAAATTCAAACAGTGAAGATGATGAAAGAGATGATCAATTGCAATATTTGAATGCGTCTCCCTGGAAGAGGAAGATCGATATGCCTTTTGAATCTCTTGGAATGGAAAAATTGAGAAAAGCTCCTAAACGCCTCAAGCCTTCTATTGAGGCTCCTACTATTGAGCTTAAGCCTTCACCTGAACATTTGGGGTATGCTTTTTTAGGTGATGCATCTACTCTGCCTGTTATTATTACATCTGACCTTTCAGGTAGCGATGAAGAAAAGCTCTTGAGAATTCTAAGAGAGTTCAAATCGGCAGCAGATATCAAGGGAATCGACCCTTCTTACTGCATGCATAAAATTCTGCTAGAAGAAGGTAGCAAGCCTACATTCGAGCAGCAAAGAAGACTTAATCCAATCATGAAGGAAGTAGTAAAGAAGGAAATTCTGAAGTGGCTAGATGCATGAATCATTTATCCTATCTCTGATAGTTCATGGGTAAGACCGGTTCAATGTGTACCAAAGAAAGGTGGTATTAAGACCGGTTCAATGTGTACCAAAGAAAGGTGGTATTAAGACCGGTTCAATGTGTACCAAAGAAAGGTGGTATTACTGTGATAGCAAATGAGAAGAATGAGCTTATTCCTACACGGACAGTCACGGGGTGGAGAGTCTGTATGGACTACAGGAAGCTAAAAAAGGCCACCAGGAAAAATCACTTTCCCTTGCCCTTCATTGATCAGATGTTTAACAGGTTGGCTGGTCATGAGTACTATTGTCTTCTGGATGGGTATTCGGGTTATAATCAGATTTGTATCGCTCCAGAAGATCAAGAGAAAACTACCTTCACTTGTCCATTTGGTACGTTTGCCTTTAGACGAGTTTCTTTTGGTCTGTATGGTGCACCAACCATATTTCAGTGATGTATGATGGCCATCTTTTCTGACATGATTGGCCAGAATGTGGAAGTGTTCATGGATGACTTCTCAGTCTTTGGCGATTCTTTTGATGAATGCTTGCAAAATCTTGGAAATGTTCTCAAGAGGTGCGTTGAGACCAATTTAGTTCTCAATTGGGAGAAATGTCACTTTATGGTGCATCAAGGCATAATTCTCCGGCACAAGGTTTCTAGTAAGGGTCTTGAGGTGGATAAGGCCAAGGTGGGGGTCATTGAGAATCTTCCCCCACCTATTTATGTCAAGGGAATTCGCAGTTTTCTTGGTCACGCGGGTTTCTACAGGCGTTTCATCAAAGGTTTCTCAAAAATTTCAAAGCCATTGTGCAGTTTACTAGAAAAAGATGTCCCTTTCAAGTTTGATGACGAGTGCCTTGCGGCTTTTGAGACATTGAAGAAGAGTCTAATCTCAGCACCGGTCATAACTGCACCTGATTGGAATGAGCCTTTTGAGATGATGTGCGATGCAAGTGATTCTGCAGTTGGAGCAGTTCTTGGGTAGAGGAAGAACAATATATTTCATATAGTCTACTACGCAAGTAAGACTCTAAATGGTGCTCAACTGAATTACACTACTACGGAGAAAGAACTTTTGGCTATTGTCTACGGTTTTGAGAAATTTCGATCTTATCTACTTGGGACTAAGGTGACAGTTTTCACTGATCACGCCGCCATTCGATATCTCGTCTAGAAGAAGGACTCGAAGCCTAGATTGATTAGAGCGCGCCCGCGGTGTTCTAGCGCGAGGCCGCGCCGAGTCTCTGTTCAGATTAAATATAAAAATAACAGTTTTATTAGAGAAAATCGGGATTTTAATTCCAAAATCAATTATAACCCGATTTTACTCTTCCACATCCCATAATTCCCTCTCCTAATCAATTCCATTATTCCCACGATACCCATAATCAATTCCCAGTTCTATTCCTTATCAAATTTACACCCATCCACCTATAAATACATAAACTTGCATACATCTTCTCCATCAATTCACAAACTCTCAAACACAAATTCTCTCTAAACACTTAAGCTTTTATTCTCTCTTTTTCAATCCGATGGCACCCAAAAGGTAGAGAACTCAAGTTGGAAGCAGCGCCTCAGATTCTTCTACTGCGAGTGGTGTGAGGCGCAGGTTCTCTACTCCTGAGGCTGAGGAGGAGTACACGAGGCTTCTATCGAAGCCTATTGCTAAGGAGAGAGGATTTTTGCCATCAGGAAAAGATGGTAGGCTGTTGGAGATGATTTTGGAGATGGGTTGGGTTCCTTTCTGTTAGGCTCCCGCTGCTGTGCCCATGAGTGTTGTGCGGGAGTTCTACGCCAACGCCATGGTGGAGAAGAATGGTTTTACGGTGGTGAGGGGGAGGACTGTTGAGTAGAGTGCTGAGGCTATCAGGACAGTGATTGAGCATCCTGCAAGGAAGGTGGGCCAGGACACTTGGAACGATAAGACTCCTGAGGACTTCGATTTGGATCTCATCGTTGCTACTTTCTGTATGTCTGAGACTCATTGGAAGTTTAAGAGGGGCACGACTGATTACTCCACGTTCCCTGCTTCATGCATGAACAGGTATACACGGGCTTAGAACTCGTTTATTTGTGCTAACATCATGCCATCTTCGCATGTGCATGAGATTACGATGGAGCGTGCTCATCTGCTTTGGGGTATTCTGCAGGGTGATTACATTGATTTGGGGATGGTGATATATTAGGGGATCCTGAGGTTTTTGAGAAGAGGTACTACTGGGGCGATTCCATATGCGTCCATTGTGACGAAGTTGTGCGTGGTAGTTGGTGGTCATTGGCCCGCACATGAGCAGCTTCAGATTCCCAGTGCTCCTATTGACAGTTCTACGCTGCACAGCATGGTTGAGTGGTATGGAGGGAAGCCCGATCCTAAGGGGATTGGTTATTCTTATGATCATCTACCAGGAGGACATCCAGCCCCTCAGTCATATGCCGGTGGTACACAGCAGGCTAGCAAGGCGGCTTGGAGAGCCGAGTTGGGCGAGGAGGCCGGTCCAGCGCAGCAGCAGCAACAGGAGCTGAGATGGGAGCTGGTTTGAGTTCGACGCAGTATAGGCGTCTTGCGAGGAGGATGGATGTGATGCACGACATCCACAGTCAGTTTGTACACGATCTCACCCAGGCACTTGGGACTGCATTTAGAGAGAGCCACCGGAGTTGACATTCAGTGGCCAGTTTTTTGTGAGGATTCCTTGTATCCACCTCCGGACACACCTGACACTCCAACCTTTGAGGGTGAGGATTCTGATTCAGAGTAGTTATGCCTAATTCCTTTCCTTACCTTCACCGAGGACAATGAATATTTTAAGTTTGGGGGTAGTAGTTGAAGGAATATGTTGTGTGAGTCTTATATAGTTTGCATGTTCATGATAGTTTTATCTCATATAGTTGCATATATTTTGCCATGTAGTTTTTTTTTGTTTTTGGTAGTTTTTATGATAGTTTGTTCATGTAGTTTCATGCATTTACATTATATCATGATTCCCTTAGATAATTTTCCTGATTAATTGGTGATATTGATGCTAGTGTAGTGATGTTATATTTAGTAATGTTGAGTCTTATTGGATTAATTTGCATTCTAGAGACATTTGTATTTCACTAAGTCTTATAGGTTGCTACAGTGCTAGATCATAGTCATGATTTATTGGTCTGTCGAAGTTTAATCGCTTATTTATATTTAGAATTTAGGGTATTCTCTTAATAATAAAAGACATGGATATTTAGAAATTGGAGAAATTGGATTTCATTTCTAGTTGTGTGGCTAGGTGTCAAATGGCTAGTAGCCGGCTCATATTTTTATGAGTAGTCTAGGGTTGAATGAGATGGAGCGAAACACACTCATTCAGAAATAGAAAAAAAAATATAGAAAAAAGAGAAAAAAAAGAAAAAAAAGAATAAGTGTTATGTATAATTGATCACGAGTGGGCTCTTTAGTACTCGAGTTATTAAGTTCTTAGGGGACTTTGTGCCTAGTGACCTAAGGCTTCTATAGTCTGGGATCCGCTAACCTAACGCTCGCTATATGGGTACTATTGTATAAGTCTTTTGTGGACCTCACTCATCCCATGATCAAATAAGCATATTTGTGTTGTTTTGTTGTGAATAAAAGCGTGAATCCATGTTAACTCTGATATAAGAATTGAAGTGTTATAAGTTATTTTGAGTCTAGCTTTTATTCTATTTATAAACTTGCGATTGTTTTGATAAGTAGTGAGTTATGATTGTCGATCTAGTTGCAATAGTATATCTGTAGGCATTTACACACACACACGTCTCTGGTGTGTAGATTGATTAGTGAGATTTGATGGATCTTTATGCGAATAATTGCATTTATTGAGGTGTTGCTAGTTTATTGGTTTAGTTATTCTTTGGGGATCGTTGCATTCATATTAGTTGCATTCATGTATTTACTTTATTTCTTGTTCTTTGAGTCTGTTTATGCTTGAGGACAAGCATCGATAAAAGTTTGGGGGTGTGTTAAGTGGCATTTATGACACTTATTTATGCTCTAATAAGCTTTGAGTTGGTGTATTTGTACTCAAGTTATTTGTGTTTTAACGTGTTTTCAAGTATTTTTGCATTTCAGGCTTTACTTCGTGAATCAGGAGAATTAGCATTGTTTTGATGCTAATATGGTGTTTAGGATGTGTTGGAATAAAAGCTTGAAAGACTGGCTCGAATCTGCAAGGAATAAAGAAGAAAAAAAAATGAAGTTTTGGCAGAAGGCAGGCGCTCCCACGCTGGTGCAGCGCGCGGCCGGGCCGGGAGTACAGAAAGGCAGAGCGCCCGCGCTGGTGAAGCGCGCGGCCGCACTGGGTCGGGATATTAAAATCCTGATTCTTTTATAATTCAAATTTCTGGACTCCTAGGATACATGGACTGCTATATAAACATAATTTAGGTCGTTTTTCAGGAGATATTCAGAGATATCAAGACATCAAGGAAGGAAAATACATCAAAAGACCTTTTGGCGCAATTCAACAAAGGCGAAGATCTAGTTTATTCTTATGAATCTTTGTTTGAGTTGTAATTTGGATTCTTGTTTCTTGTTTTGCTGAACCTATATTCTTGATTGTACTTTGGTTTATTTATTCGTATAAAGACTACATTTGCTATATCATGTTTTCATTGGAACCCACGTTGGCGATGAGTTCGATTATGGGCTAATCTTTATCGTGGGATTCTAGCGGATTTATTTATGGATTTCTTTAGTTAAATTGTTTGATGCCTTAGTGTGTGGTGATTGTATGATATCCTAGTATTAGTTGTGCGTATTCGTCTTGTGAGCGTCGCAAACTTATAAGATAGCGTGTTAATTCTTAATGAAGCGAAAGTGAATTTAAGGATTTAGAACTTGCCATGCTAGCATAGGTTCATGTATTGTCATGCATGATTCGTAGTTAATTTTAACCATCTTACTTGCCCTATGTAATCAAGATAGATAACTTGTGCTTAAACCGTTATGTTGTCAAATTCTATAGACATATAGGGTCTCAATATAATTGGTGCCTATTCAGCTTCTATCTCTTTTGTGGATGTCTGGTAGAATGGTACTCGTGCAACGAAAGTTGGCGTTTATCAGTTTCGTGTTATCTGATTAGTGTCATCACCATTGCATGCTAAGGTTGAGAATAATAAGGCTATGGAATGAAGTATTTAATGAAGTTAGAATCCTATGTCTGCCATATATATTAACTCAGTCTATCTTATTCTCGTAGTTATAATAGTTAGCGTAATTCTTAGTTATAAATTTTCTCAATTTGTTATCATCTTAGTATTGAATAATAACCATACATTGTTTCTTAGGTGCGTAATTTAGATAGTTAACCAATACAGTCTCTGTGGGATCAAATCTGATTTATATCTTATACTACCTGCGAACTCGTATACTTGCGTGTAATATTAGCGCGTGTTTAGCGACTAACAACCCCCTCTACAGTTGTATTAAGGACATAACAATTGGTATCATAGCTTGCTGTTGATATACAGACAGTTTAAGATCTAAAATCAATCTATAATGGAAGATAAAGAAGCTCAACCGAATCCCCCCAACCATTGAGCTTTGTGCTCGTGACCTTCTTATCGAGGACAACAGCCAAACTCCTTATTAACGATTTGTCACAGAGATGAAACTTGTGAAGGTCGATACTAGTAGCAGCCTCTCTATAGAGGGTATTTATTTTCATTCTACCATAAGCTTGGTCAAGTTTGTTGTTAGGTACCAATATGTTTGTAGAAGGGGGTTGAATACAAACTATACCGTTTAATCGAATTTAGTGCGGAATAAAAATTGAAACAAAATTCAAGTTAAATAAAAATATTATTAAACTTGAAAGGTGTTACAACAACAGTATCGATTACAAGGGATTCATATTAAATTAATTATCACAAATCTAGAATAAATTCGACATGAACTTTTTCTATTTTTGCAATAAAAAGAATCAAATGCGAAAAGCAATTTGAGATTAAGTTCTAGGGATTTTGATCCGCTAGATAGTTAATCAAGAACAAGAGAATGATTTCTAGTGGTTTGGATTTAATTTTAAAACTAGAAATTTATGATCTTGAATTTGCAGCAGTGAGATGAAATATTTGTGCGGCTTCTGCTTTTGTTCTTGAGTAATTGATTGTGTTCTATTGTGTATTGAATGACTACTGCTTCTTTCTTTTAAATGATTTGATCAACAGAACTTCATTGAACTGGCAAGACAATCGGCATGACAATCATTTGTACTAGGAAGACAATCAGTATGACTATCTCCTGAACTAGCAAGACTATCAATTTGAACTGGCAAGACTATCTCCTCCCAGTAGAACTTTCGGTGAGACAATTAGAATTGACCTGGAATGAGAATCGGTATGACAATCCAGATTGTCATGCCAGTTCAATTTCAATTGTCTTACTGAATTAAAACTAATTTTAATTCAATTATAATTCAGAAAATTCTTAATATTAATTCAGAATTAATTAATCTATTAATTCAATTAATCAACAAATTAATCTTTGCAGATTTAATTTATTTTCTTAATTAAAATATATGACTTAATTAATTAATAGAAAATTAATACTACTCTTGAACAACAACCATTCTTCTGAAAATCTTCTGAAAATCACTGTCAATTATGAATGAATTCCACCACTTCAATGTTGACACTCGATGTACTGTCTGGTTCATGAGTGACTAACTTTCGTGACGTTTCTTCATGTCTTGACTTTAATAACTTGATTTTCTTCAGATTAAATCCCTGTAATTATCTGATACCCTGACAAGATCTCTGTCACTTGATTAAATCCACAATCTTGATTTATATCACTGAGGCTTGATCAATTTCTTGAACTTCTTCCAGCGAAGCAATTCCTCAAGTCTGTAGATGAACCTTGTTTCTGAATCCTTTGACATATGTTACTTTGTGAGATCTCTTTGTCGATAGATCCACTATTTACTTGTTATATTCTTATTTGAGTTGAGTTAAAATCCTCGAATAAACAAATAGGCTATGACATATGCCTTTCAATCTCCCCCTATTTGTTTGTTAGATAATAACAACAAATGCCTAGATGATAACTCAACTAACAAATAAGAAAAAGAAGATAGCAGAAAAGTTCTGGATAACATTTAACATTTTCCAGAGTCCAAATAGATGTGCCTCTAGACTGAACATATCTTCAAGAAGTTTCATCTTCTTTTGTACAACCACATTTCCTGTTGAGAAGCGCATATCTCTCTTGCTTCCCCCCCTATGAGAATCAACTGCTTAAAGAAGATCACCTTTGTTTACCACATCTCCCGTATAATAGGATCCACAGATAAAAACCAATGGTACTTCCCTTTTGGAAAACAGCTTCTTCCCTTACTAGAAAATCACCTTGTGTTAACCACCTCTCCCGTACAATAGGATCCGTAGTTGCAAACAACAATGGTGTGGTGTAGTGTACATGTGCTTTACCTTTTTCTTCCTCCCTGCTATTTCTCCCCCTTAGTTGAGGAATCCTCCAAACTATTACTTAAGCTTTTATCTCCCCCTTAGAGAAGGAATGTATGCCGTTGTCTGAAGGAGTTCTCATATTTCACTTGGTTGGAAAAGAAATAACAAGTAGTTTCATCATTCTTCCTCACCGTGAGTGTGTGATTTGTTTAGTGTATCTCACATGTGTTTCACTCTTCTCTCCACTGGTGTTTACACTCATTCTCACAAGTGTATCACTCCTCTCATAGCTCCAAAATTCAGCTGTACCTGCAAGGAAAATCACCTTAGCCATCCTTAAGGAGGTCACGGGCGGTGCAATGGGCGTTCGCAAATCTCCATCCTTGTTAAACTCATCAGATGAATCTGAGTCATAATCTATAAGTTGCTAGTTTCCCTTTTAGGGTTCCAGATTTGAATTCTGGGAAGGTAAACAATAATCCAACGAATTTAGCATAAAGATCAAGGTTCCCTTCTAATGTCTGTGAAGACATTTCCTTGTGACTCATCAGGTAATATCTGAATCATTGTCAACAAGTTGCCGATCTGCACCTATGTCAGATCCACTATCCGCAGGTGCATCCAGGGGATTTAAGCCTGGGGAGGTAGACACTGACCACTGATATATGGCTTTTGGATCAGTATCCTCTCCTAACACCTGTAAAGGCAATTGGTCCATTAAAGAACCTTGAACAATCGAATCTGACCTTAAAATGGTCGAAACTTTTGTTTCCGTCAACTCCTCCTTTGTGTGTGTAACCTTTCCTTGTGCATCAAGAATTGTTTATGTTTGAGGTGGTGACACTACAACGGATACCCTGGCCAACAAGCAAATTTCAATAGACGCACCCTGTTGAGAGAATGAGTCTAGTAACTGTTTTTGTGCCTTTACAGCCATTACATCTTTTTGAGAAGATATATGGGGGCTAGCAGTTGTCTCGGTTTAAATACTACTCATCTATGTAGGAAACAGAGCTGCTAGGTTGACTTCAGAACCTTCCTTATGTGGTGCACTAGGCACTATCTCCCTCACGCTCATTCATACTACATTTAGTGGTAAGAGAGTGTTGGTTGGTTCTGTTTTTGTGTTTGTCTTTACAGTCTGGGATAGACGTTGTGGGTTTTCAACCTCATGACTGTCAATGAAAGAAAGTCATTGGAGACTGAACCTGTAACACAGAACATATGGTAATAGAGAGAAAATGATTTACAATAGTGATTTCAAAATATTTTACATGAAATAAGAAATCACTAATGTAGAAAGAAGTTTGATTTTGTTTTTCAATATGAATGAGTTTTTGATAAAACATTGATCACTTAGGGTAAAGTCTAAGTAATTCTCATTCATGTCAAAAGCTTACAAATATCTGCAACATAATGTTAACAAGATATCATTGACTGATACTTGTCAAGTACTTTAGATACTAATTGTTATATTGCATAAGCAATATACCACTGCACATATAAAACAATATGATTGTGCCTAGTGATAAAATAGTTATAAATATGACGACTCTACTAGTTCATATAAAATTACAACTTCTGTTAGAGTGCCATACCATGTCCTTGACGATTGCTTGAGCAGTATACTAGTTCATACCAACCTAAAGTGAGATTGTGAAGAAGAGATTGCATAGTCCAATAGATCTGCAGCTGCAAAGTCCATGAACTGTGGTGCACTGACTTCCTCTTTTGACTCACCAAATAGGAGTACACTTGTACACATCTTACTAGAGTACAATTCCAAGTGTAATGTGCAGCAGGAGTCTGATATGTCGTAATATTCTCAAGTCTCGTCACTGGTGCTATATGTTAGATACTGCTTCCTAATAATAACCTAGCACAATATACAAAATTACAATGATAACATTCCCAGCTTGCAAACAGCCGTATCCCTCAGATAAACCTTTGCTGTTATCTCCAAAGGTAACCATGGGGCCAGCTTTCTCAATCCACATTTGATAGCAGGGCTCTATCTCCGGTCATATGTCTTGATGATCCACTGTCAAGAATCCACACTACCGGTTATACTTGTTTAATGCCCTGCACTACAAATGGATTAGACCTTCTTCGGAACCCAAACTTGGTTGGGCCCGGCATACTTGTAGAACTGTCATTTGTCAGGCAAAACAACATTTTTAATTTTAATTGTCTCAACTTTCTCACTGACTGAACATTTGACCTTGTAAACAGCCTTAACAAATTTCTGTTTAAGCTTAGGCACAAATGTCTCCTTTCTAGCCTTAGAAGGACTGGCAGTCTTAGACCTATCATGCTTCTTGTTATTCACATGCTGACGAGGAGTAGTCTTATCATTAGACACATGCTTACCATTAAAATAAGCATACATCATATTAAAAGCACAAGACATACAATTAGAAACACCACATGCTTTATGAGAGTGATTAACAGCAGGCAATTTATGCATGGTAGACATGGCATTTTTGTTATCCAACTCATGTGTGTCTGAGTTAGTCTCAGTTGCTTTCACAACTTTGACTGGAACTTTCGACACACTTGACTTGGAAACAACCTTCTCATTAGCAAGATCTTCAGCATGTATTTCTTCTTGAATAACAGAAGAGGTCGCATCAAATGGTTCAGCAATTGATGCTTTATAGAGGGGTTCATCAACACCCTTAAGCACATGTGGTACTTCCCTCCCTTTAGCACAGACATGAGGAGGGGAGTTTATGCCTAATTCTCCAATAGCAGCATTGTAATCATAACCTATTCCAGATGTTTGATTAACAACTTGCTTACTGTAGAACTCTTTAGCCTTCGAACAAGAATTGAAGTAGGCTCTAACCTTAGTCTCAAGACCGGTGATCTTGTCTTTGAGAATAGTTTTGAGTTTTCTATAACAGTCAACTCTATTCTCTAGAATAGATACCTGTTCTTTTAATTTGTCTTGATTAATATGCACAAGTCTTAATTCATTGACCTCTTTCTCAAGGTCTGTGATCTTTAAACTTAACAGTTCATTATCACGACGTGCACAATCTAAGTTACCTCTTAGATGATAAACCATTTCAGCATCAGAAAGTTTTACCTCTATTCTTGACGATGAAGCTTTTCCATCAATTGCCATAAGAGCAAGATTTCCTTCTTCTTCATCTTCACTGTCAGTATCATCCCAGCTTCTTCCCTTTGCCAGATAAGCCCTTTCAGAGTTCTTTCTTACTTGCTTTGGCTTCCTACATTCTGTGGCAAAGTGTCCCAACTCATTGCAGTTATAGCATCTAATGGTGCTTCGATCAACCATCCCTGTTTTGTACCCACCACTGCTGGTGTTAGAGGATGAAGATCCACCTTTCTGGAATTTGTTGTAGTTGGACTTGTACTTAAGCTTGGGATTCCTCCTGAATCTGACATTAGAGAATCTCTTGACAATTTGGGCCATTGATTCATCTTCCAATTGCTCCAGCTCTTCCAAGGAATAAAAATCATCACTTGATTGATTTATAGTAGGAGGATCATATTCTGCTACTAACTCATTTTCCTCACCCTTGGAAAATTGTACCATTCTTTCTAACTGTTGAGATTGTTGTTGTTGTTGACCTTCAGCTACAAGTGCAGTAGATGTGCTGACCATTCTATCCTTCCCGTAGACTTCCTTCTGTTGAATCTGCTCCAACTCATAGGTTTTTAACACTCCATAGAGCCTGTCCAAAGAAATCTCACTCAGATCTCTAGCTTCTCTAATGGTAGTGATTCTATGTTCAAGATGAGCTGGCAGTGTTAAAAGGAACTTTTTGTTGACCTCCCTGATTGAATAATACTTTCCATTGATGTTCAGGTTATTGATCAACACATTGTACCTCTCAAACACTTCAGTAATTCCTTCTCCTGGATTTGATTTGAAATGTTCATATTCAGAGGTTAGGATTTCCAACTTGTTCTCCCTAACTTCCTCTGTGCCTTCATTAATTACCTCAATAGTTTCCCACATGTGTTTAGAATTTTTACAGTTCATCACATGTCTGTTCATCAAAGGATCAAGGGAATCAATTAATATTAATTGAAGGCTGGCATCCAAGGAGGCTTCTTCCTTCTCAGCAGGAGTAAAATCTTCGGGCTCTTTTGGATAGGTTCTAGCTTTAGTAGTCACCACACCATCTATTATTACCTCCGGTTCAATAACCATCGAAGTTTTTATACCCTTCTTTAACAAGTTTGAATATTTGGGATTTGCAACTTGTAAAAATAATAGCATCTTCTTCTTCCACATGATATAATTCTCTTTATCAAATTGTGGAATTTTAACGGTTCCAACTTTATGTGAAGTCATTATGAATTTTTGAATAAATAAAAATTCAAGGAGTTGAAAAATCACAAAAGTCTAGGATCTTGATTTGTTCGTAAATCAGAAGGCTCTGATACCAATTGTTAGGTCCCAATTTGTTTGTAGAAGGGGGGGGGTTGAATACAAACAGTACCAAATAATCGAATAAATGCGGAATAAAAAATGTGAAACAAAATTCAAGTTAAATAAAAATATTATTAAACTTGAAAGGTGTTACAACAACTATATCGATTACAAGGTATTAATCTCAAATCAATTATCACAAATCTAGAATAAATTCGACATGAACTTTTTCTATTTTTGCAATAATTAGAATCAAATGCTAAACGCGATTTGAGATTAAGTTCTAGGGATTTTGATCCGCTAGATTGTTACGCAAGAACAAGATAAAGATTTCTAGTTGATTGGATTTAACTTTGCAATCTAGAAATTGATCTTTGAATTTCAGCAGAGAACAATGAAATATTTCTTAGGCGGCTGCTGTGTTCTTGTATTTTTCAGTGTGAATGTCTTCTGCTTCTTTTTCTTTTTGTATGCAATCCAACAAAATTACTTGAACTGCAATGACAATCGGTAGGACAATCTCTTTGGCTCAGCAAGACTTTCAGTAGGACTTTCAATTGTACTAGCAAGACAATCTGATTGAACTACAATGACTATCGGTATGACAATCAGTTGAACTAGCAAGACAATCTCCTTCCTAGTGTAACTTTCGGTATGACAATTGAAATGACTTGGCATGACAATCGGTATGACAATCCAGATTGTCATGCTAGTTCATTTTCAATTGTCTTGCTGATTTAAGACTGTTTTTAAACCAATTAAACTTCTGAAAATTCCTAAAATTAATTCAGAATTAATTAATCAATTAATTCAATTAATAAATAAATTATTCTTCGCAGATATAATTTATTTTCTTAATTAAATTAGATGACTTAATTAATTAATAGAGAATTAATTCTAGTCTTGAGCAGCAACCATTCTTCTGCAAATCTTCTGAAAATCACTGAAAATTATGAATCAATTCCACCACTTCAACGTTGACACTCGATGTACTGTCTGGTTCATGAGTGACTAACTTCCGTGACGTTTCTTCATGTGTTGACTTTGATACTCTGATTTTCTTCAGATTAAATCCTTGTAATTAATGATACTCTGACGAGATCTCTGTCACTTGATTAAATCCACGATCTTGATTTATATCACTGAGGCATGATCAACTTCTTGAACTTCTTCCAGTGAATTAACTCCTCAAGTCTGTAGATGAACCTTGTTTCTGAATCCTTTGACAGATATTACTTTGCGAGATCTCTCTGACGGTCGATCCACTATTTACTTATTACATTCTTATTTGAGTTAAGTTGAATCCTCGAATATACAAATAGGCTATGACATATGACTTACACTTCCTTATGTGGTGCACTAAGGCACTATCTCCCTCACGCTCATTCATACTACATTTTAATGGTAAGAGAGTGTTGGTTGGTTCTGTTTCTGTGTTTGTCTTTACAGTCTGGGATAGATGTTGTGGGTTTTCAACCTCATGACTGTCAATGAAAGAAGGCCATTGGAGGATGAACCTGTATCACAGAACATATGGAAATATAGAGATAAAATGTACTTAAGATCTATAATGAATGAAAATTATACATGTAATCTTTTGAGAGAGATGATGTACAATAGTGACTTCAAAAGATTTTAAGTGAAATAAGAAATCACTAATGTTGAAAGAAGTTTGAGTTCAATGATAACATTACCAGCTTGCAAACAACCATATCCCTCAGTTAAACCTTTGATGTTATCTCCAAAGGTAACCACTGGGCCAGCTTTCTCAACCACATTTGATAGCAGGGCTCAATCTCCGGTCATATGTCTTGACGATCCACTATCAAGAATCCACACTGCCGGTTCCACCTATTTAATGCCCTGCAATACAAATGGATTAAACCTTCTTCGGAACCCAAACTTGGTTGGGCCCGACATATTTGTAGAATTGACCTTTGTCAGGCAAAATAACATTCTTAACTTTAATATTCTCAACTTTCTCAATGACTGGACATTTGACCTTGTAAACAGCCTTAACAAATTTCTGTTTAGGCTTAGGCACAAATGTCTCCTTTCTAGCCTTAGAAGGACTAGCAGTCTTAGACCTATCATGCTTCCTATTATTCACATGCTGACGAGGAGTAGTCTTATCACTAGAAACATGTTTACCATTAAAATAAGCATACATAAAATTGAAAGCACAAGACATACAATTAGGAACACCACATACTTTATGAGAGGGATTAACAACAGGCAAATTATGCATGGTAGATATGGCATTTTTGTTATCCAACTCATGTGTGTCTGAGTTAGTCTCAGTTGCTTTCATAACTTTGACTGGAACTTTCGACACACTTGACTTGGAAACAACCTTCTCATTAGCATGATCTTCAACATGTATTTCTTCTTGAATAATAAAGGAGGTCTCATCAAATGGTTTAGCAATTGTTCCTTTATAGAGGGGTTTATCAACACCCTTTAGCACATGTGGTACTTCCCTACCTTTAGCACAGACATGAGGAGGGGAGTTTATGCCTAATTCTCCAATAGCAGCATTGTAATCAAAACCTATTCCAGATGTTTGATTAATAGCTTGCTTACTGTAGAACTCTTTAGCCTTCGAACAAATTTTAAAGTAAGCTTTAACCTTAGTCTCAAGACCGGTGATCTTGTCTTTGAGAATAGTTTCGAGTTGTCTATAACAGTTAACTCTATTCTCTAGAAAAGATACTTGTTCTTTTAATTTGTCTTGATTAATGTGCACAAATCTTAATTTATTGACCTCTTTCTCAAGGTCTTTGATCTGCTGACTTAACAGTTCATTATCACGACGAGCACAATCTAAGGAACCTCCTAGATGATAAACTAATTCAGCATCAGTAAATTTTACCTCTTTTCTTGACGATGAAGTATTTCCATCAATAGCCATAAGAGCAAGATTCCCTTCTTCTTCATCTTCACTATCAGTATCATCCCAGTTTCTTCCCTTTGCCAGATAAGCTCTTTCAGATTACTCTTCTGATTTGAATCATAAGAGTTCTTCCTTACTTGCTTTGGCTTCCTGCATTCTGTGGCAAAGTGTCCCAACTCATTGAAGTTATAGCATCTAATGGTGCTCCGATCAACCATCCCTGTTTTGTATCCACCACTACTGGTGTTAGAGGATGAATCTATTATAGCTGGACTTGTACATAAACTTGGGATTTCTCTTGAATCTGACATTGGAGAATCTCTTGACAATCTGGGCCATTGACTCATCTTCCAATTGCTCCAGCTCTTCCAAGGAGTAAAAATCATCACTGAGTTGATTTGTAGTAGGAGGATCATATTCAGCTACTAACAGATTTTCCTCAGCCTTGGAATACTGTACCATTCTCTCTGATTGTTGAGATTGTTTTTGTTGTTGTTGACCTTCGGCTACTAGAGCAGTAGATGTGCTGACCACTCTACCTTTCTCGTAGACTTCCTTCTGCTGAATCTGCTCCAACTCATAGGTTTTTAACACACTATAGAGCCTTTCCAAAGAAATATCATTTAGATCTCTCGCTTCTCTTATGGCAGTGATTCTATGTTCAAGATGAGTTGGCAGTGTTAAAAGGAACTTTTTGTTGACCTCCCTGATTGAATAATATTTCCCATTTATGTTCAGGTTGTTGATCAATGTATTGTGCCTCTCAAACACTTCAGTAATTCCTTCTCCTGGATTGGATGTAAAATGTTCATACTCAGAGGTTAGGATCTCTAGCTTGTTCTCCCTAACTTCCTCTGTACCTTCATTAATCACCTCAATAGTTTCCCACATGTGTTTGGAATTTTTACAGTTCATCACATGTCTGTTCATCAAGGGATCAAGGGAATCAACTAAAATTAATTGAAGGCTGGCATCCAAGGAGGCTTCTTCTTTTTCAGCAGGAGAAAAATCCTCACACTCTTTTGTATAGGTTCTAGCTTTGGTAATTACAACATCATCTTCTATAACCTCTGGTTCAATAACCATCAGAATTTTTGGATCCTTTTTTAACAAGTTCAGATATTTGGGATTTGCAACTTGTAAAAACAAGAGCATCTTCTTCTTCCACATAATATAATTTTCTTTATCAAATAGTGGAATTTTAACGGTTCCAACTTTTTGTGAAGTCATTATGAATTTTTTAATAAATAAAAATTCAAGGAGTTGAAAAATCACAAAAGTCTTGGATCTTGATTTGTTCATTAATCAGAAGGCTCTGATACCAATTGTTAGGTCCCAATATGTTTGTAGAAGGGGGGTTGAATACAAACTATACCGTTTAATCGAATTTAGTGCGGAATACAAATTGAAACAAAATTCAAGTTAAATAAAAATATTATTAAACTTGAAAGGTGTTACAACAACGATATCGATTACAAGGAATTAATCTCAAATTAATTATCACAAATCTAGAATAAATTCGACATGAACTTTTTCTATTTTCGCAATAAAAAGAATCAAATGCGAAAAGCAATTTGAGATTAAGTTCTAGGGATTTTGATCCGCTAGATAGTTAATCAAGAACAAGAGAATGATTTCTAGTGGTTTGGATTTAACTTTAAAACTAGAAATTTATGATCTTGAATTTGCAGCAGTGAGATGAAATATTTGTGCGGCTTCTGCTTTTGTTCTTGAGTAATTGATTGTGTTCTGTTGTGTATTGAATGACTGCTACTTCTTTCTTTTAAATGATTTGATCAATAGAACTTCATTGAACTGGCAAGACAATCGGCATGACAATCATTTGTACTAGGAAGACAATCGGTATGACTATCTCCTGAACTAGCAAGACTATCAATTTGAACTGGCAAAAATTTCTCCTCCCAGTAGAACTTTCGGTGAGACAATTAGAATTGACCTGGATAGACAATCGGTATGACAATCCAGATTGTCATGCCGGTTCAATTTCAATTGTCTTACTGAATTAAAACTGATTTTAATTCAATTATAATTCAGAAAATTCTTAATATTAATTCAGAATTAATTAATCAATTAATCAACAAATTAATCTTTGCAGATTTAATTTATTTTCTTAATTAAAATATATGACTTAATTAATTAATTGAGAATTAATACTACTCTTGAAGAACAACCATTCTTCTGAAAATCTTCTGAAAATCACTGTCAATTATGAATCAATTCCACCACTTCAATGTTGACACTCGATGTACTGTCTGGTTCATGAGTGACTAACTTTCGTGACGTTTCTTCATGTCTTGACTTTGATAACTTGATTTTCCTCAGATTAAATCCCTGTAATTATCTGATACCCTGACAAGATCTCTGTCACTTGATTAAATCCACAATCTTGATTTATATCACTGAGGCTTGATCAATTTCTTGAACTTCTTCCAGTGAAGCAATTCCTCAAGTCTGTAGATGAACCTTGTTTCTGAATCCTTTGACGGATGTTACTTTGTGAGATCTCTTTGACGGTAAATCCACTATTTACTTGTTACATTCTTATTTGAGTTGAGTTAAATCCTCGAATAAACAAATAGGCTATGACATATGCCTTTCATTTGTTCTTTTACCAGTTCCCCTTTTGTTTTGTTTTAGCCGCACAAGCTTTGGATGCTCAGAATGGTGGGGGTTGACACAGTCAATGGGAGAATATTAAGAAGGGATTCCGAGCAAGTGAACCACCTTTATAAAGTCCCCACGTTCCTTGAGGCTTCAGGCTCTGGAAGAAAAGAGCCAATGGCTCAGATAGAAACTCTAAGACCCCCTTTGAGACTTCATGGGGAAAATCTACCCAAAACTCAGTATTCGGGAGTCCAACTCTTTCCTTGGAGTGGTCCAAGAATTTTATTACTCCTACGTATCTCCTACATATCTCCTAGGGTGAGAAGATTCTCGAGGTAGAGGCGCTTGGGGCTCATGCCTTATATCAGATTCTCTTAAGTTGTAAAATTTTTGTTCAAGAGTATTCTAGTCTGCTCCAAGGCCATCACTTTGCCCCATGACGTTCTATACCAACCAAGACAACCTCCCATGGGGTCCTTGTCGGCTAGAAGCCCTCTATGGGCAGGAGTTATTCCCAAGGAGTCTTGGCCGGCCAGGACCAAGTCCTCGTGAGGGTCCCGGTCGGCCTAAATGCCTCATTTTAAGAGGTCGGCTCCTCTAGGTCGGTCGGGGCCTCCTCCCTGAGAGCCTGGTAAGCTTAATGTCTTATATGTGAGTTTTATGGATTTATTTTTTATAGCACCTCTCTTTTTTCTTTCTTGTTAGACAAATGCCTACTCGCTGCATCCTCCACCCAGAGTATCAAGATGAGGAGTGATTATGCAGCCTTGCAAGCTTTGATGAAGAAGATAGAGGTATCCTTTAAGAAATGGGAGTCCATGGCACACAAGGAGGAATAAAAAGCTACCCTCTTCGAGAAGAAGCATGTCAAGGCGATCAGGAGGAGGAAAATGGAATGGAGGACTCTTGCAGATAAGTACCATGACTTTGAGGAGTTTCTCCAGCTGATGGATGATCATGACGATCAGATGCATCCCGTCAACATGTGAATTGGGTGAAATAGGGGCGTCAAGAATGTCCATAACATGTATCTGGACGTAGTTGATCCGAACCTTTTTGTTTGCCCTTGGGCAACTCCTGTGGTCGCCCCTTCTGGTTAGACATTCGGATCTGCACCCGAGGTTTCTTTCCAGCATTCTGGATCTGGCTCAAAGGATTCTGGGTCCAAAGGTAAAGCTCCTTCAGCAAGCCCCAACTCTAAGGGACCTCTTTATGGAAAGATTCGGGAGCTAGTGTCAAGGAAAAGTGGCTCTTCTTGTTGAGCAAGATTAAAGCTGCATGTATATCTCAACAATGTTAGTTTGGATAACTCAACAAAGCAAAAAAAGACTTGCAAATAATCTGTGTTCCACTAGAATCAGTACAGATTGATTATTGGGTATATACATAATGATCTTGGTAGCTACAGTGAAGATGACTTCAATAAAAGTTCGTAAGAAGTTCATTACGATGTTCAGGCAACAGATGAATAAGGTTGAAGTCATTCAAAGCAGTTATTAGGATTAGTGTGAAGACCTAAAAGATTCTACGTGAAGTTGATTTTGTATGGTAAGACCTAACAATATTCTGTAAAAATTATAGTACGAAAGCCTGAGACCAGAACTAGTCGCCTGTGAACCAGACCATTGCACTAGGCGTTAGTGGCCCGTGAAGGGAAACTAAGTGCTATCATTAGAAGTACTGTTATGTGAGGATTTTTATCTAAAAATAAAAGTTTTATGGTTTATACAAAGACCTGGAGAGGAGACATGAAAACATGACAGTTTGAGGGTTAAAGGGCTCAACATAAACTAAGTAAAAGTGATCACTACCTTATAGTAGGAATCACCAAGGCTACTTTATTACCTACTACGAGCAATTAGCTTATAGTATGGCTCAAAAACTAAGGACTAGAAGTGGTCTTGACCTAGTAGGAGCAATATGGAAGAAATGAGCTCAAAAATTAACTCAGAAATGCTCTTGGTTCACTTTAGGCGCAAGTGGCCTACTACTTTCCCCTAGGAATTGCAAGTAGCAATAAAAATCAAGTGAGGAAGAGTTAATTGCCCTCCTCTAAGTGAAATTAACATCCCTTTGGTCCCTTGGAGGTGCAAGAAGCTACATAAACTAAGGCAAATCCACACTTGTTCCTACCATGCAAAAGTAACACTTCCCATGTACCATGTAGGCGCAAGATGTTTTGAAAACTAAGGAAATAGCTTCCTTGATTACTAGTAGGCGCAAGTAATTCCTCTCATTCACCTTGTAAGCTCCAGTTGAATGTTTCTTGAAGATTCTAATTACTAAACATCCTCTCTAGGTGCCACATACTAAAGGAAAAGACATGGGCGCAAGTTGAACAAGTTGTGCAAGCTGTAAATCTATTTACTTGGCTAATATTAAGCCATGTACATGTTTACCTCTCTTAAGCTACCAGTCAATATAATCAAAAAGATGCATATTGGAATTACGTCTCTCTCTAATAGTAAATAGTGTGAAGCTCTTGCAAATTATTCTCTGCACACAAAAACATTGATTTGACAAGGAGAGGTCATGCCCAATTGATTACTCACCATTAAGTTCTTACACATTGATAGGGAATAAAATAAACCCTGATTGCATAATTGATATCGCATTAATTATATTGAAATTGGGGTGGTTGTTAAGCTCATTAGAAGAGGCCCAAGCCCTTGTTAGGGGCCCAAAAATAGCCCAGAAGTATCATTGGTGTTAAAATTAATTAAACCAGATACGATCCAATAACGAAGCCCAGTTAGAGAGGGCCCAAAATCCTGAATATTAATTAATTTCGTAATTAATAAGGGATAAAATAGCTGTCATGATAAATCTTAATGAGGATATAAATCCTTGTAGATTAGCCCCCAAGGGACCTAATAGGATAAGGAATCAGTTTCCTACTTCCTAGGACTCCAAAGTCCATTCTAATTCAGAGACTTGTCCACCAAGTCTCCTAACCCTAGTCCAATTCAAGGACTCCCAACATCTATATAAGGGGTCTCACCCCCACCAGTCATAACTATATTTTTTAGCTTGATTCTCTAATTCACAGAGATACGTAGGCATCTCGTAAAGGCAGAATTAAGCTACAAAACACGAGAGCAGCCATTAAAGACCTTGAGCTCCCGAACCTTAGCATTAAATATAATAATTAATATATCTTAAGTTTTTATCCATAACATTTGGCACCGTCTGTGGGAACAGCACAACAACAACCATGGCGAGAATACGGAGAACAAGCAGCGCCCTTGAAGGAGGAACACCCGCGGGGACAACCCAAATGATTTCATCAACCGTGGAGGTACCTCCGCATTCAACCTATGCCGCCACCCAAGGAGAAGCCCATGTAGGGGCAACTAAACCTCAGCCATAAGGGATGATTCCCACGGCTACTTAAGGGATGAATCCCCAACTTCAGCAGCTACACACACATGTGAATTCTCGACCCGTTGGATATGAGTATTCAACTATTATGACTACTAACCCCCCTTATGGGATGCCCCTTTACCCCGAGGTTGGAGGAAGTGGAAATGCCGGACGGAGTGAAGCACGGAGGCAAACACCCCCCTACATTCAAGGTTTGGCTCCTATCCCGGAGGATCAGGAATTTTCTGGTCCTTATACTGAGAGAGATTCTGAATCTTTGGATGATGAAGTGGCCCCAAGAAGGAGGCGCGCTGGCAAAGAACCGATGGCAGATGGCAATCAACGTCCTAGGAGTACCCGAGGGGTGAATCCTCAAGAGGTGCAGGAGGCTGAAATTCAAAGGCTGAAGCGTGACTTGGAGGCGTACCAGGCTCCCAGACTCTCATTACCACCTAGGGGGAGAAATCCTCCTCCAATCATAGACCTGGATGGTCCATCACAAAGAAGGGCTGTAGTCCCGAGAGCTGATCCAAGCAATCTTCTTCCCCTTGGAGGTCCTGACACTACTAGAACTAGTGCCTACGACATCACCCTTTTAACATCGGTTGCTTTCAAATCGATGTTAAAGATGTTGTAAGACATCAGTATCTAAACCAACCGATGTCTATAATCATTTTTGAAAAAAATAAAAAAATCCCGCTTCTTACTTTCCCCCGTTGATACACCAAAAAATTCCGCCTTAAACAAATTTTTTATTTCCCCCATCAAAACAAAAAAATATTTTGCCCTCTTCCTTTTTTCATCGACTCTCTCCCTCTATTTTCATCTCAAACTTCATCTGTACTCTCTCTCTCCCCCTATGCTATCTCAGACTTCATCCCTACTCTCTCTCTCTCTCTCTCTCTCTCTCTCTCTCTCTCTCTCTCTCTCTCTCTCTCTCTCTCTCTCTCTCTCTCTATTCTCGTCTCTCACTCAACTCTGTCTCTGAATCCCTATTTCCTAAACCCATCTAAAATCATAAAAACACTAATTTGTAAAAACCCTCAATTAAGCTTGTAATTTTTGAAATCGAGCTTATAATTGCTCCGATTCTTGATAAATAACCTTCAAAGGTGTTGGATATGTTCGATTACTGTGAGAAAAGTATGCAAGTTTCTAATTAATTTTCAATTTTTAGTTTTGATTTTTTAATCAGGATTTGTTCACAGGTTTGGAGATTTGCTTAGAGGTGGAATATGAAGTTTAAATTAGTAAGATTTTACTTATGATATGTATGTTATATGTTCTATTACTGTGAGAAAAGTATGTATATGTATGTTTATGAGATTATTCGATCTAGGCATCAATATCAAAACTGATTTTAATACCACTGTGTTGACTCGTGTAGCTACAATCAGTATTAAAACGCCACATGAAGCGGGTGACAGGTTTAGCTTTCTCCACCTACATGAATATCATGATTTCTTTGCTAGAATGGTGCTAGAATGGGGTGAAAGCTGTGGGTGAAAATGAGGAAATTTCTGACTACGTGGAGCTGTGCTAGAGTGGTAGGACTCTGCCCTGTAATATTCATATGAATTGTATCTGCAAACAGGTTAAGTCATGGGTGAAAACAAGTCTTGCACCAGGGTCTGGAGTTTTACTAAATACTTGCTTCAAAAGTTTTACAACTATTCTGTAAAAGAGTGTATTTCTGACCGATAATAAATTCCCAACTTTGAATTGTTTACCTGTTCGTGTTTTAGTGGTCCAATCATATTTAGTATTTAGTAAAACCTTTTCTTTAGCCATACTAATGATCATTGCAACTAACTTTGAAGTTTGAATATATGGATATGATGTTTATTTTATGTGAGAAACTTCTAGCTGATCTGGGTGTTCCTGAATTGTGTGCCTTCTTTTGCTGGCACTCAAAGTCTTTTTAATTTTGCCAGCCACTGTTTAAAATTTGTCTTCTAGATTCCATGCTTCTTTTTTTGTACATATACTAGTAGTTTTTACTTTTAATTGAATATTAACTCATTAGTCTTTCTCCCCAACTTTTATTGAATATTTTTTTTATTTTTGCTCAAGTAAGTTAACAATGTCTTTAAGAATGGATGAATCATGAGTCTCTACTTATGCCTCATCATTCCACATCTGATTGAATCAGATTTCTGTCATCTTCAATTTTAGGGTGCTTAAAGTTAAAATTTAAATCGACACACTTTAATGTTATGTGTACCTCAAGAGACAGACTCATTGTCTAGTTTAACCTGCAATACTGAGTTTTAGGCAGTGGCTATGAAATTAAAGTACTGAAAATAAGTCCCTCCTTCGAGTTGGTGATGATTTCTTGGGTTTACATATATTTTATCTAATTAGTTGTATCAGCTAGATACTCAAAAGAGACTTCCTTTTTCCTAATTGGATCTTATCTATGTCCGTTCAGAATGGAAGGTCTTACACACTACTCAATTAACTCAGAAAGCCAAGAACTTTCACGATGGTATATTAAAACTTTCTGTATGTGGATCTCAGATGAGACAGGTTGGTACACACTTTCTACATGTCTGCCAAACAAACTCTTATTCTGTCTACTAAACAAACTTTTATTGGCAGGTTCGTTGCTTGGGAGGATGAACATCAAGGATTGGATGATGTTTGTGCCTCTCTGGTTGACGTTTTCATATACAGTTGGAGCGTTCAGCTTGTGGGGCGGTGGAATTTTGTTCCAATGGGATGTTATTGATTACACTGTTGGCTTTGTTATTTATCTTTCTTCTAGAATTGCTGGCTTAACTGCTGCTTATTGGGTTAGTAATCATTTTAATTTACCTTGCTTACAATTAAAAGCTCTAGCTTGGTTGGTTAAAACGAGTATTTAAATTTCTGTAACTGAAAATTATCGTGATTAGTTGTGATCAGGTCGGGCCTAGATCAAAGGCAGACAGGGAAATGTTCCCACCTAATAATATATTGTTGATGTTGGCTGGAGCAGGAGTATTATGGATGGGATGGGCTGGTTTAAACGGTGGAGGGCCTTCCACCGCCAACATAAACTCCTCAATGGCAATTCTGAACAGAAACATTTGTGCAACAACTAGTCTACTTGTTTGGACCTTGTTGGATGTCATCTTCTTCAAGAAACCTTTCGTTATCGGAGAGTTTAAGGCATGATCACAGGCCCTGTTTGCATTACTCCTGGTGCAGGTATTAATTTCATACCCATCATCAAGATATCGCTTTCTCATTCTTTTCAACTCTTGAGTTTTAAGTGTGAATCTCTCTCAAATCTTATCCTAGGACAAGAAAATTGAAATTTTTGTGTTTGTTTTTTTCTTTTGTCTATACTGCAATTGTCCTTGAACAATAGTTCCAAATTAAATCTTAACAACAATAACAAGTAGTAATAAGACATGTTTTATGTTTACAATAAAAGTAGCTATCAAACTATTGGCAGTCAACTTCAGATTTGTTTGACATTTTGATTTTAAATAGCCATATTAGACTATAATTGTCCCTTATACATAAAGAAAATATAACGTGTAGTTGAGAAAAACCCAGTTTTAAATTTGTTAAATTAGCTCGCCATTTATTCAAGTTTGGGCAGCTGACTTGTACTATATTAAAATGACATGGTTAACCATAATGTTGGCCAAAATTTTTTAAGGTGATTAAATTATACTAAAGACACTGCATATAATGCTGCTAAACCTCTTTATATTGATTTGTATCCTTCAAAACAAATAGTTCTGCTTAGATAATCAATATTTAATACCATTGTGTTTGGCCTAATATTCAACTTTTGGTCTGATCATTGCAATGTAGAATGTGATGCGATGTACACTACTCAAGTAACTCAGCGAAATAAAAATTACCACAGTGGGATTATAAAACTTGCTTCTTGTGGTTCTTACAGAACGCAGGTTGGTTAATCTGGCATGTTGGATGTATCCCACATTTATTTAGAATTTTTTTTTTGAAATTTTAAATTTGTTTAGAAAGTTGATGTTAATAGTTTTACTAGTATGACATCTACTATCTCGGCTTACTGTTTTCATTGTTTCCTTTTTTAGGACATTCTGGAAAAAACTCAACCTCTCTCTCCCCGGCTCTAATTATCGATAGGTTAGGAATGTGATTGTAACTAGATAGTTTTTTTTATGTTGATGTCGATGTAGATATAGAAACATGTTAGTTGAATGTTGGTATATAAGTTTTTTCATATATTTTTGTTCTTTTTTAAGATTGTTTTTTATGATATAGCTTTTTATTTTAATTAAATAGCACGATGTATCTTGGATTGATATAATATTATTTAATTATTAACCAGCTAATGTCAAAAATAAACAAAACACAACAATTTTGACCAGAAAAATGATGTAAATAAGGACTTTCACATCACTAACCTAAGTGAAACTGATATGATATGCCATTTCTAACTTTGCTAACCTAAGTGAAACCGATGTGAAATGTTATATTTAACATCGATAACCTACATGAAACCGATGTGATATGCCATATTTAACATCAGTTCTATGTAGCAACCGATGTACTATACAAAGTAAGACATCATTTATGTTAAGAATCTGATGTCTATCAGTTTAATCTTCTTTCATGTGATATGTTTATAGTGCTTCTTAATCTCCTAATTACCATTTTTCACAATCTAGTTTTAACATGTTATTAAAAATAAGGGCTAATTACACATCAGTTTGTTAAGAAAACTGATGTCTATTTCGATCTTTAACATCGGCAAAAAACCGATGTTAAAGACCCTGACCTTTCTCTACACATGCGAAGACATCGGTTTGAAAAAAAGACATCGGTTTATAACCGATGTTTAAGGGAATATTTTTAGTAGTGTGATGATCCTACTCCACCATCACTGAAGAGATAATGAATGCCCATATCTCAAGGAAGTTCAAGATGCCCACTACCAAAGCTTATGATGGCACGAGAGATCCCGCTAATCATGTCAGAGCATTCTCCAATGCACTGTTGTTGCAGCCCGTGAATGATGCTATTAAGTGTCGGGCCTTTCCTCAAACCCTGTCGGGTATGGCTCAAAGATGATATAGTTGTTTGCCCCCGAACTCTATTGGGTCCTTCAGAGAATTAAGTCAGGCTTTTATTAAGCAGTTCATCAGCGGGAGAGTGCATGAGAAAAGTTCAGCATCCCTCATGAGCATTGTGCAGGGAGCAAAGGAATCCTTGAGAGACTACCTGAATCATTTCATGAAGGAAGCTTTAAAAGTCCCGGACCTTGATGATAAGGTAGCCATGATAGCACTGCAATAGGGAACTAGGGATGAGTTCTTTAAGATGTCCTTGGCCAAGCGCCCCCCTGAAAGCGTGTTGCAGCTCCAAGATAGAGCCGGGAAGTACATCAAGGTGGAAGAGAGCATGAGGAAGACCGTAGTGAGCAACAAGCCCGCTGGAGGCAAGAAGCGGAAAACTGACCTGGAATATATCGCTAAGGATAAGTATCCTAGAACTAAGTAAAACCCTGATTCAACCCCTAAGAAGGGAGGGCCTGGGCAAAAGTTCGCTGAATACGCTAAGTTGAATGCTTCTAGAAGCCAGATCTTGATGGAAATTGAGAAAGATCAAGATATTCATTGGCCTAAACCCTTGAAGGCAGATCCTGCCAAGCTAGACAAGAGCAAATATTGTAGATTTCATAAGGATGTTGGTCATGACACCGATGAGTGTAGATAATTGAAAGATGAAATAGAATTCCTCATTCGGAAGGGAAGATTAAACAAGTACACTGGGGAAGGAAGATATATGAATAACAATGGGAGAAAGAACTTTGAAGATCGCAGGAGGGACCAAGACGATCAGGGGCGGAATTCCCAGCCTAGGGGACCGTTTATAAATAAAATCTTTGGAGGACCGCGACCCTGAGGGCCTGTGATAAATACAATCTTTGGAGGACCGCGACCCCGAGGGCCTGTGATAAACACAATTTTTGGAGGACCAAGTGCTGCAAGATTATCCAGGAACTCTAGGAAAGCTTATACTAGAAAGGTTATGCATAATGTTGGGGAATCCCCGAAGAGGGCCAGGACAGGAGTAACAATGGCTTTTGATGATTCTGACCTAGAAGGTGTGAAATTTCCTCATGACGACCCACTGCTTATAACACCGATAATAGGGAATAGCCCGGTGAAGAGGGTCCTTGTAGATAACGGTGCCTCGGTAGACATCTTACTCCATGACACCTTTTTAAGGATGGGTTATAATGACTCCCAGTTGACCCCAACCGATATATGGATTTGCGGGAGTGGAGTGCCCCATGGAAGGAATAATCAAGTTTCCAACAACCATAGGTCAGGAACCAAGGCAAGCAACACATATGTTGGATTTTGTGGTGGTGAAGGCTAGTTCAACTTACAACGCTATCATGGGGAGAACAGGGATACATGCCTTCAAGGCAGTCCCTTCTTCCTATCATTCAGTTATGAAGTTTCCCACCCGGAATGGGATTGGAAAAGAAAAAGGAGATCAAAAAATGGCTAGAAGGTGTTATGTGGCCTCATTGAGGGCATATGGAGTTGGGGGACAGGTTCTGCCTATCGAAGATCTGGATATTTGAGAGAATAATGAGAAAAGAGGGAAGCCAACAAAAGACTTGGTTTTGATTCCTTTAGCTCCCGAGGATCCTAAGAAGGTGATGTTCGTTGGAGCCACATTAGAGGAGCCCCTTAGAGGGAGGTTGGTAAAATTTTTGCAAGAAAATAGTGATGTGTTTGCATGGTCGGCAGCTGATATGCCAGGTATAGACCCAGAACTGATCACTCATAAGCTGAATGTAGATCCAAGTCGGAAGACGGTGAAGCAAAAGAAAAGAAGTTTTGCCCCAAAGAGACAAGAAGCCATAAAACAGGAAGTAGAGAAACTCTTAGAGGCTGGTTTCATCGAGGAAATATAATTTCCAGAATGGTTAGCAAACTCTGTGATGGTAAAGAAAGCTAATGGGAAATGGAGGATGTGTGTGGATTTTATTGATTTGAATGATGCATGCCCTAAGGACTATTTCCCGTTGCCAAGGATAGATACTTTGATAGATGCCACTGTTGGACATGAGATGCTGAGCTTCATGGATGGATTTAGTGGATACAATCAAATCAAGATGCACAAGGACGACATCCCAAAGGTATCATTCATCACTGACTTTGGTGTTTATTGTTATCTTGTTATGACATTTGGTCTCAAGAATGTAGGAGCCACCTATCAAAGGTTGTAAATAAAATTTTTAAGGATCTTATTGGCAAGACCATGGAAGTTTATGTTGAAGATATGTTAGTCAAGAGTCTAGTGAAGACTGACCATATAACCCATTTGAGGGAAGCTTTCGAGGTCCTGAGGTATCGCAAGATGATGTTAAATCCTAAAAAGTGTGCTTTCGGAGTAGGATCTGGAAATTTTTTGGGATTGATGGTCTCCAAGAGAGGAATTGAGGCCAATCCCGATAAAATAAAGGCAATCCTGGACATAGAGCCCCCAAAAACTGTAACGTCTGGGAAATTTATGTCTGTATTATATCATATTTATAATAAATTATGTGTGTTAATGTGTCATTTATGTGTGATTATCTATCAAACCCCAATTGCTACGTGTTATGTGCATTCTATGTCATTCCGGTATTTTTAAGATATTTTTAAGATATTTTTAAGATATTTTATTTTTCATTTATCGCTTTCATTTCAAACGTTTTACGACCCAAACCATGATTTTAAAGCGAGTATTTCAAATAAAATAATGGGCCTTATTTTTCATCAAACGGCTTTTACCATCGCATTATTCTGAACATCTAGGCATTTTATAAATTTTCTCGTTTTGCGAAAATGACTTTTCCGGGCCCTATTGGGTGTTAAAAACCCCACAAAAATCACATTTTTATTTTTATAAAATTATATGACTTTTATTTATACCATTTCTTTGTATTTTTGCATTATTCACAATTTTTAAGAAATTTTGGCATATATATTGTATATATAAAATAATTATAAATTAAATTTTAATACTCAAAAATTATAAAAATTAGGGCCAAATATTTTTATTAGATGTGTAATTAGCCCCTTAATTTTATTTAGGGGTATTATTTTTCATACTATAAATACCCTAATTATTCTTAATTATTTAATTAAAAATTAGAAAAATTCTGCAATTTCCCCAAATTTCCAGAAATTAGGGTTTGGTGTTCTTGAGTTCAACCAGAGATTTGATCGTGATTCCGACCTCCAAATCAGACATGTAAGTAGTCAATCGAAAGCTCTTGAGGTCTACTATCTGATTTTACTATCAATTTCATGCTTAACTGCATCATTTTTCAATTTAATTTTTAGGGTTTATGCATCGAATTAGGGCTTTTAATTCCTGGGGTTATTCGATGTTATTGATGATTGATATTGCTTCTTTAGATTGTGTACAATCGAATCCCTGAAAGTGATGAACGAAGTCTTGAAATTTTGACGATTTTGTTTTTAATTTTCCGAATTATTGGTTGATCTGTGACTGTTATGGTGGTTGGGGATCGATTGTAAATGTTTTAAGCTTTGATTTAACACCTGAATCATTTAGTTTGGTTTCCGTTTTAAGAAGATCCGTTTTTTCGGTTTAACACGTCGGAAAAGCTCTGTTTTTGGCCAGAGAATACAACCCAGCAGTCATCGGTTGTTTTGGACGTTAGGGTCGAGTTCCTGGGATGAAACTATGTGAAAGCCCTCTTTGAATCACTCGATTTCATCTCGTTTTGGTCGAGATTTGATGGCTGCCGGAAACTGGGGAGGGGTCGCCGGAATCTGCTCCTCTGGCCGACGACCCGCCGCTGTTCTTGAGCGACTCGAGTCGACCCGGTTACGACCCGAGAAACGACCCGGGTTTGATCCTAAAAAGCCCCAAATCAGTTTCCTGTTTCTGTTTCTGAATTTTTATTATTTAATTATATTTTATAAAATTAAAAATCAGTTTTATTAATTCTAAAAATCTATTAAAAATTAGTTTTAAATTCTGAAAATTTTTATAATTAATTTCTAAATTATTTTATTAATTTAGAAACTCGAAATTGATTATTTACGTAATTATTTAATAATTTATTTATTTATCTATTAATTAATAACTAATAAATTAATTAATAAATAGGAATAAAAATAATCGAATCATATAATTAATGGTTCGATAATTAGTCGAATAAAACGAGTAACTTGTATCTATATGAGTAATTGAACGACGAGTTAGATTATTATTATTCGAGCGATAGTTAATTATACGAAGAATATAAGAATAATTATTCGTAATGAATAATTAAATACAGATGATCGATTAAATCGTATAAGTTGTAATAATAATCGTAATAATACAATAATTATACGAGAAAGGTGAATAACTCGTATTTATACGAGTAGTTGATTGTTGAATTGGAATATGATTCGAATAATAACTTATTTATTCGATAAATAACGTAACAGCTAATTGTATCAATTATTTATTTGTAAATAATCGATCTAATCGAGTAAGTAATAATAAATTGTAAATATTTGTAATAAATTGTACTTAATCCTAATAATTAGGGATTAATTATTTACTAGTTATTTATTATTTATTAATTATTTAAAAATGATTAATTACTTTGATAATCAATTAAATAATTTTCAATAAATCATAACATATTCATTTTAATTCCAAAAATTATAGAAAAATCATTTTTGACTCTGATTTTTCTTAAATAATTATTTAAAAATTATTTTAGGGTTTAAAAATTTGTAATAATTATTTATATTGAATAATAAATTGAATTATCAGTGTTTAATTGATATTAATTAGACCGTTAGTCCGATTTGGGTGAAACGAAAGCCCTTTGACTCAGAAAAATAAATTCTTTTCATTAAAAATAATATTAAGACCTAAATTTTTCTAAAAATTAGTTGAATTTGTTATTTATTTGGTTATCAGTCGAATGGCGTGCCGAGACGAGTCTGAAAAATTCCGAAAAATGGGAAACGAGGCAAATGATGATTAGTGGAGCAATCAGCGAGTCGATTTTAGTTCTAAAAATTATTTTAACTATAAAAATGATTATGTGTTTATGTGTATTATGTGGTTAATCGAGTCTTGCTTGCTAATATATAATATACGAGTCAGTCATAAGCGCATGGGTACAACACATAACATATAGTCTTTATATCCAAATTCTTAACCAGTCTATTTTGCTAACAGAAGCTAAGCTAGCAAGGCAGGTTGAGTAGGTGATAAACGAAGGTGATTTAATTGCAGTGAGTCGTGCAGAAGACAAGTTTCTCCCCTATTCTATTTTCAGAGTAGTGATATTTCTTCAGATTCTTATGACGCTTGCACTCTTTTAATTCTCTTGTTCATATTTCATTTCGATTCTTGCTTATCCTTTTCATTTGACTTTATTGTTCATATTCCAATTGTTACTCACAATTATTGATATATTCTGGTAATTAGAATATATTAAAGTATACTGATTATTCCGGTTGCTATTCCGTGGGCTGGATAATGATACTTTGGGAATTAAGTTTACTTAATCCTAAGGACCGTGACCGGATCCTTGAGATGGGCCGTAGTGCCTGGGTGCCTGACGGGATCTATATAGTGAGATATAGATCTGCACTGTATCCTAGCTGATCAGCATGGTATAGATTCGAACTTGTGTCCAGTTTAATTCATTTGTACTCGCCAGTAATGGCCTTCTTTCTATTCTCTCGGAGTTATATCTTTGCAGATATACCCGGGTTACGGATTCATTTAAATTGCTTTAACACTGTTTATATTTTGCGGACTTGTTGAGCATTTTTTGGCTCCCCCTTTTTGTTTTTATTCACCTTATTGTTTTCAGTTAAGAAGGGATATGAAACCCATCATGACTTGAGTGATAAAGAAGCGGGTCAAGCCTCGGGATCCTCTCATACCCAAGATGTTGATCCCAATCCAGGAAAAAAACTTTGAGTTTCCCGAACAGGTGGTGTGTAGATAGTTAGTGTATGTGTTTGAATAAAAGATGAACATAGTTTAAAACTGATTAGACAATGGTTTGTAATAAAAAGAGTTTGTGGGATTTTGAATTTGGTTTGTAATAAAAGTAGTTAATGGTTCTTGTTTTCATACTTCAACCTAAAAAGATCCTGGTTAGTGTTAAAGGGGTTTAGATTCATTTCTTTATTATTTATAAATCAAATTGTACAGGTTTGGTGATTAGCTAGTAACCCCCAGACTTTTACCCCGGGTCTGGAGGGCGTTACAGGTGTGGCATCAGAGCTGTAGGTTTGGTCCCTGAAAACAAGAATATTAGGGTTAAGATAAGATAGGGAGATCACATAGGATAGAAATAGTCAAATAGGAAGAGTAGTGTTAGGATTTAGGTCAGATTAGAATAGGAAAATATAAATCTTAGGATTGTTCAGTGACCTTTCTTCTTTCTTTAGTATATTATCAGATGGCATCTTCAGGTTATTCGGTTTCTTCTGAGAGGACAGTCACCGGGCCTGTAGCACCAGTTATATCTGAGTACATGTTTCCTCCTCTACCACCTCTACCACCATTGCCACAGGAGCCAGTACCACCAGTACAGGGGATAGTCCATGACCTATAGAGATGTTTGATCCATTTGAGTTCTTTGAACCGATGGTTCCACTACCGGTTGAGCATCAGTTTATACCGGGGATTGAGCCGGAGTTACCACCACCACCAGTGTTACCTCCTATACCAGTGCATGCCCCAGAGCCGGGCGTATTTCAGATGAATCCAGTCGAGGGGATGGGAGAGCATGATGTGGATCTACAGTTAGGGTTACCGCAGCAGGGTGCAGGTATACCAAGGGTTCCGTCACAGGAGTCAGTGGGTCAGGTTGTACCATACCATGAGTACAGGGTTATGAGAGATGATGTGGAGTATTGGAGAGCACAGTGCCGAGAAATTATACATTTGTTTGACCAGAGGGACATAGGACCATTAGCGGACCTACAACCAGATTACCATATGAGACAGAGGTTGTAGTCGGTTTTGATGAGTGCCACTTGGGAGCTAGAGGATTTGACCCTTGAGGGACCAGCTTCTTTCGCAGAGTTCTACAGGATATTCCGCTTGGCACAGACTTTGGTCCAGGCACTTAGGGATGAGCTGAGGCGTATTCCGCCTGGGTTTTGAGACAGTGACTACAGAATGCAGATGTATATAGTAGTTTGACTTGTAGCAGTAGTTTGACTGATAATAGTTAGTGTGACTTGTAGCCGCGGTGATAACCAGCAGAGCGAGACTTTTTGTATCAAGCATTTACACCCGAGGCTGGTGTTACATATATAAAACAAACTTTTTCAAATTTCTTTTATTTAAATTTCAGTCCTTACAGTTTTATAGCATTTACCTTTCCTTTATTATTTTATAGCTTTTCATATATTAAATTCTGTCGAAAAAAGAAGAAGAGAAAAGAACAATCATTTTATTTAACTGTTTACATTTCCTATTTTTATATTAAGCAACTATTTTCTTTATTTGAACCATACATGATAAATTATTTTATTACCTACTGTCAATTATTTATTAAACTGTTAAAGAAACATCACTTATTTTATTATCAGAAGATGGCACCAAAAAGAAAGACTAGGACTAAGACTTCTAACAGCAATTCCGAAGGACAGACTAATTAGACCATGAATCAAATGTTCTATCTGATGCAACAACTAATGATAATGACGCAACAACAGATACATCATCAACAACAGCAGATTCAACAATAAATGTTACAACAACCACTTCGTCATGAGCCCCAGATACCACCAACATTACCTGTTGTTACTTTTAAGCAGTTTTAGTCAGTTAAACCCCCAGAATTTGATGGGTCAGCTGATCCTATTAAAGCTACCACCTAGTTAAAAGAAATAGAGAAAGCGTTTGCACTAGTGAAGATAGGTGAAGACCAGAAGACTGACTTTGCTAGTTATTTATTGAAAGGAGAAGCAAATTATTGGTGGGAATCTAAAAAGGCTTTAGAGGGTTAAGATGTTATTGCATGTGATAGGTTTAAAGAGTTGTTTTTAGAGAAACATTTTCCTCGCTATGTGAGAAATCAAATGCAGATAAAGTTTTTGGAACTGAAGCAGGGAAGAGTTGCAGTTTTTGAATTAATAACGTATACCGTCGTAGTCCAGAAAGCCTTGATTATCGAAGGAGAAAGTGAAAGATCTCAAAGGGATAGAGGACATGGAAGTTTTCAAGACCGCTCTAGGAGGAAGCCGAGATTTCAAGCCCGGACAAATTTGAATTTGAAAAGGATAGGACAAGGTACCCAGAAAATAGGTAATCATTTCCAAGCCCCCAAACAACAGGGAATTGTCAGAATCTTAGTGCCGTACTGCAGAACTTGTGGACACAAGCACACCTGCATATGTATCAAAGCAGATGTGACATATTTCAAATGCAAGCAGAAAGGGCACTATTCTAACGAATGTCCAACGGGAAAGACAACATAAATTACTTGCTATCAATATGGAAAGAAAGGGCATATCGCTAGGAATTATAGAGGACCAACAATGGCAGCTAGTATTCCTAAAGTGTTGGCATTACCTCCGCCACCGCCACCTAATCAACCCAGAGCAAGAACTTTCAACATGACAATGAAAGAAGCAGTGCAAAGTCCGACTGTAATTGCAGGTTCACTTTTGGTGAATTCCGTAGATTCAAAAGTATTAATTGATTCTGGAGCTACCCGTTCATTTATTTCTGAAGAATTTCTTCATAAGTTATATTGCGAAATCGAATGGTTGAGCGAGACGTTAATTATAAAATTAGCGAATGACGATCAAGTTATAGTAGATCGAGTATGTCCTGCGTGCGATATAGAAATAGCTGGACATAATTTTTCTGTAGATTTGATTCTTTTTAAGATATGAGAGTTTGATGTCATTTTGGGAATGAATTGGTTAGCTTGTCATAATGCTCAGATCGATTGCGCGAATAAGAAAGTCAAATTGCGAACTGCGGAAAATGCAACGATAATGTTCAAGGGCGAAAAATAGCGGAAGAAATTTCTGACAGTGATGCAGACCAAATGACTGCTTTGACAAGGATGTGAGATGTTCATAGCTTACGTGTTAGAAACTGAAAAAGAAAGTCCTAAACTAGAAGACATTCCAGTTGTATGTGAGTTTCCAGACGTCTTTCTAGACGAGCTTCCAGGGTTACCGCCAGATCGAGAAATTGAATTCACGATTGATCTAGCACCAGGTATAGAACCAGTTTCGAAAGCTCCATATCGAATGACTCTAGTTGAGATGAAGGAATTATCAACGCAACTGCAAGATTTTCTAGACCGAGGCATCATACGACCTAGTGTATCCCCATGGGGTGCACCGGTATTGTTCGTGAAGATGAAAGATGGTAGTATGCGACTATTCATTGACTATCGGGAATTGAATAAGCTCACTATTAAGAATAACTATCCTTTACCGAGAATCGATGATTTGTTCGATCAACTAAAATGAGCCGCATGGTTTTCGAAGATAGATTTACGATCAGGTTATCATCAATTGAAGATTAAAGCTGAAAATATTCCCAAGACTGCTTTTTGTATGAGATATGGACATTATAAATTTCTAGTAATGACATTCGGTTTGACCAACACACCAGCAACATTTATGGATCTGATGAACAGGGTATTCAAAAGGTATTTGGATAAATTCGTGATCATATTTATTGATGACATCTTGATTTACTCAAAGACGGAAGAAGAGCATGCTGAGCACTTGAGGATAGCTTTAGAAATTCTGAGGAAAGAGCAACTGTACGCGGAATTCTCAAAATGTGAATTATGGTTAAAGGAAGTACAATTTCTAGGGCACATCATCAGTAGGGAAGACATCCAAGTCGATCCAGCGAAGATTGAAGCTGTGTTAAATTGGGAAAGACCAAAGACACCGATAGAAGTTTGAAGTTTCTTGGGATTGGCAGGATATTATAGAAGATTTGTTAAAGATTTTGCAAAAATACCAACGCCGTGGACCAAGTTAACTCGAAAAAGTGAAAAGTTCGTATGAGACGACAAATGTGAAGGAAGTTTTCAAGAGCTGAGGAATCGGTTAGTAACCGCACCGGTACTCGTATTACCAGAAGAGCATGAGAATTTTGTCATTTACATCGACGCCTCATATCGCGGAATAGGATGTGTACTGATGCAGCATAGTAACATCATTGCATACGCTTCGAGACAGCTAAAACCTCATGAACAGAAATATCCTACGCATGACCTGGAATTAGCAGCGATCGTATTTGCGTTGAAACTTTGGAGACACTATCTCTACGGTGAGAAATACGAAATCTATACAGATCATAAAAGTCTAAAGTACATCTTTACGCAAAAGGAACTGAACATGAGACAACGTCGATGACTGGAATTGATTAAAGATTATGATGTTACGATCAGTTATCATCCAGGGAAAGAAAATATTATGGCAGATGCGCTGAGCAGGAAAGAAAGATTGAATTTGTTAACTTCTTGCGAAGAATTAGCCAAGGAATTTGATAAGTTGGAAATCGAAATTCATGTACCCAATGAATCTACAGAAGCTATCTACGCTATGACTTTTCAACCAGAGTTGCTAGAGAAGATTCACCGCTGTCAAGAAGAAGTGATGAGTCAGGATGACGACTTAACGGGAGAAGAAATCATAACTCAGAAGGATAATGAAGGAATTTTACGCTTTGCATCGAGAATCTGGATCCCTAACGTGGCAGAATTGAAAGAAGAAATATTGCAAAATGCGCACAGTTCGAAGTATTCCATTCATCCAGGAAGTACAAAAATATATCGGGATCTGAAGGAAAACTTTTGGTGGCCGAATATGAAGAAGGAAATAGCAGAATGGGTAAGTAAATGCTACACATGCTAGAGAGTCAAAGTGGAACATCAACGTCCGAGCGGATTATTACAACCGTTAGATATTCCAGAATGGAAATGGGAACATTTAGCGATGGATTTCGTGGTAGGACTACCAAGGACTAAGGCTAATCATGATGCGATATGGGTAATCATTGACAGACTAACGAAGTTGGCACATTTTCTACCAATTAACGAAAGATTTTCACTCAACAAGTTAGTGAACTTGTATCTCAAGGAAATTGTGATGCGACATGGAGTTCCAATATCTATCATATCTGATCGAGATCCCCGTTTCAATTTAAGATTTTGGAGACAATTTCAGGAATGTCTTGGAACTAAATTAAATATGAGTACCGCGTATCATCCGCAAACCGATGGGAAAAGTGAAAGAACTATCCAAATGATGGAAGATATGCTACGAGTTTGTGCGATTGATTTCGAAGGCAGTTGGGATGAGCATTTACCTTTGGTTGAATTTTCTTATAACAACAACTATCACGCAAGCATTGGAATGCCACCGTACGAAGCATTATACGGAAGAAAATGCAGATCATCAGTACATTGGGATGAAGTTGGAGAACGCAAGGTTTTGGGTCCAGAATTAATCCAACAGACTAAAGAAAAGATAGAACTTATTCGGAAATGACTCGATGCAGCACAAAACAGGCAACGCAAATATGCAGACCAAGCAGTGAAAGATATGGACTACCAGGAAGGAGAACACGTATTACTCAAAATATCGCCATGGAAAGGATTGACGAGATTTGGCAATAAGGGTAAATTAAAACCACGATACGTCGGACCGTTTGAAGTTTTGAGGAAAGTGGGAAAAGTTGCGTAGGAATTAGCTTTACCGCCTCATATGCAACATATTCACAATGTGTTTCACGTGTCGATACTTAAGCGATATAATCCTGATTCTAGGCATGTCATAGAATATGAACCGATAGATATTCAACCTGATTTGTCTTTTGTAGAACAGCCGATAAGAATTTTAGATCGGCGAGGGAAAGTGTTGAGAAATAAGTCTGTATCTTTAGTGCGAGTTTTGTGGAGAAATCCTATGGTTGAAAAATCAACCTGGGAACTTGAGAGTGAAATATTAGAGAAACATCCTCATTTGTTTTCATAGTGAGATTTTGAGGACAGAATCCTATTAAGGGGGGAAGGATGTAACGTCTGGGAAATTTACGTCTGTATTATATCATATTTATAATAAATTATGTGTATTAATGTGTCATTTATGTGTGATTATCTGTCAAACCCTAATTGCTACGTGTTATATGCATTATGTATCATTTCGGTATTTTTAAGATATTTTTGAGATATTTTGTTTTTCATTTCAAACGTTTTACGACCCAAACCATGATTTTAAAGCGAGTATTTCAAATAAAATAATGGGCCTTATTTTTCATCAAACGGCTTTTACCATCGCATTATTCTGAACATCTAGGCATTTTATAAATTTTCTCGTTTTGCAAAAAATGACTTTTTCGGGCCCCATTGGGTGTTAAAACCCCCACAAAAATCATATTTTTATTTTTATAAAATTATAGGACTTTTATTTATACCATTTCTTTGTATTTTTGCATTATTCACAATTTTTGGGAAATTTTGGCATATATATATATTGTATATATAAATAATTATAAATTAAATTTTAATACTCAAAAATTATAAAAATTAGGGCCAAATATTTTTATTAGATGTGTAATTAGCCCCTTAATTTTATTTAGGGGTATTATTTTTCATACTATAAATACCCTAATTATTCTTAATTATTTAATTAAAAATCAGAAAATTTCTGCAATTTCCCCAAATTTCCAAAAATTAGGGTTTGGTGTTCTTGAGTTCTGATAAGTGGCATTTTACACCACTTAGAAATTCTTATAATGGCTTGAATTGATGTCTTGAAATCAAGTATTTTGTGTATTTGATGCGTTTTTCTAGTGTTTGTGCATTTCAGGGTGTTCCTTGTGTTTGTGGGGAGATTTCATCAAGAATAAGCCTTAGTATGTGTTTGGCATTACAAGTGGGAAGATAGGAGCAGAATGCAGCAGAGAACGGGAGCAGAACAGAGCATTTTCCAGTAAGGTGTTGGGGGCCCGCTCAGCCTGGCTGGGCGGCCGCTCAGGAAGCTGGGCGCCCGCTCAGGATTGCCGGGCGGCCGCTCAGGGGCGCGAATTAAAAATCTGATTTTTAGAGTTCTTGTTCTGCTGGACTTCTGACTTCTTAGATGGATGGGTTTTGTGGGGGCTTCTATATAAGTAGTTTTCAGAGACGTTTCACGTGTGTTGAATCGTGGTATTAATCGAGGAGCAAGGAGATAAGAAAGAAGGCCGTTTTAGCACATCGCAACGAAGAGAAAGCATAGTTTGAACCTATTTACTCTTGTGACGTACTCTGGTTTAATATAAGTAGTTTTATTAATTATTCTCGTGTGTTATTATCATGTTTTCATATGAACCCATGGTGACGATGAGTTCAATCATGGGCTAATCGTGATCATGGGGTCGTAACGGATTTGCTATGGAATTCTTTAGTTAGTTGTTTAATACCTTAGTGTGTGATGATTGTATGATATCTAGTATTGGTTGTGCTTATTCGTCTTATGTGTGTCACGAACATATAAGATAGGGTGTTAATCTCTTGTGAAGCGACGGTGGATCTTGAGATTTAGAACTTGCCATGCTAGCATAGGTTCATGTATGTGTATGCATGATTAGTGGGTAACTCTAACCCTTTTACTTGCCCTGTGTAATCATAAGGAACAACTTGTGCTTAAATCGTTATGTTGTCAAATTCTGTAGAGATATAGGGTCTCAACATAATTGATGACTATTCAACTTCTATCTTAATTGTGGGTGCTTGGTAGAATGGTATTAGTACAACGAAAATTGGCTTTTATCAGTTTAGTGTTGTTCGATTAATATCATCACCGTTACATGCTAAGGGTAATAACAATAACTATTGAAGGAAGTAGTAATGAAGTTATGATCTCATGTGTATTTAATATTGTTAATTCAAATGTATGTTAAGTGTTTAATTCTCGTAGTTAATTCTAGTTAATAATTAGTTAATCAATTCTATATGTTATTGTCTTAACATTGAGAAGTAATCATACATTGGTGAGTAAGTGTTAATTGAGCATAATTAGTCCGAGTCTCTGTGGGAACGAACTAGAAAGTATTCTATATTACTTGCGAACGCGTATACTTGCGTGTATTATTAGCGCGTGTTTTCGCCCTAAAAAGTTTTTGGCGCCGCTGCCGGGGACTCGGCTAATTTTTTAGTTTATGTACTTACCATCAGTGGTCATTAGGATTCATTGATTAAGATGTGTTACTTATCGTTTTCGGTTATATTTTAGGTAAGCGTTTATGCAAACATGTTCTCGTACTCGCAAGAGGACTTTAGATACGGCTGAGGAGACAGACTCAGTTCTTGATATTCCGGAGAAGATAGATTTTGAAGATTCGGATAAAGAGAGTGAGCAGAAAGAACTAGTATTCATGGGTGATCGTATAGTTCCGGCAGATCCAGCTTTTATGGACTTTTCTCGGCCTACAGTTGATGACATTTAGTCAAGCATCCTTCATCCGGCTATTCAGGCTAACACTTTTGAAATCAAGCCGGGCACTATTCAGATGGTGCAAAATTCTGTTTCTTTCGGAGGTGCTGCAACTGAAGACCCCAACATGCACATCACGAATTTTGTCGAGATCTGTAGTACTTTCACATATAATGGTGTGACTGATGAGGCTATCAAGCTGAGGCTTTTCCCATTCTCTCTGAGGGATAAAGCTAAGGACTGGTTACATTCTGAACCAGCTGGGTCCATCACTACTTGGCAAGATCTTGCGCAAAAGTTTCTGGTAAAGTTCTATCCAATGGCGAAGACTGCAAGTATGAGGAGTGCTCTTACTCAGTTTGCGCAGCAACCAACAGAATCTATGTGCGAAGCTTGGGAGCGCTACAAGGAGATGTTGAGAAAATGTCCACATCATGGTATGCCTGACTGGATGGTGATCACTGGTTTCTATAATGGTTTGGGGGCCCAATCTCGGCCCATGCTTGATGCAGCAGCTGGAGGCGCTTTGTGGGCCAAAAGCTATACTGAGGCTTTTAATCTTATTGAAACTATGGCTGTAAATGAGCACAATAAACTTCCTGTACCTCTTGTTTCTTGCTGAAAGCATGGTTCTTGCCCCCCTCTCTCCTCCCCCCTTTGAAACCCAACTCAAAGGATGATGCCTGGGAAGGTAGCAGGTATTCAGGAAGTTGATGCAGCTACAACTATTACAGCGCAGCTCCAAACATTGTCTATGAAGGTCGATTCTTTAGCCACCAATGGAGTCAATCAGATAGCTATGGTCTGTGAGCTTTGTGCAGGTTCTTATGCTACGGATCAGTGTTCTCTTATTAATGAATCTGTTCAGTATGTGAACAATTATCACTGACCGCAGCAGCCTGTGCCAGCTACTTATCATCCTAACAACATAAATCATCCCAATTTCAGCAGGAGCAATACTCAGAATGCTATTCAGCAACCATATCAGTAAGGCGTAAGTAAACAGTTTAATCCACCTGGATTCCAGCAACCACAGCAGTATGCTCAAAGGCAATCATATCCTCAACAAGGAGGTGCTGCTCCAACTTCTAGTGCTGATTTCGAGGAACTCAAGCTGTTATGCAAAAGTCAGGCTGTTTCTATCAAGACCTTGGAAAATCAAATCGGTCAAATAGCCAATGCAGTGCTCAATCGTCAACCTGGCACACTTCCCAGTGATATTGAAGTGCCAGGCAGGAAGAAAGCTAACGAGCAAGTCAAGGCTATTACCTTAAGGTCTGGAAAAGTTGCTGATGCTGAAAAAGCAAAACACGGAGAAGCTGAAGTTGGTGATGAAGAAGAGAAGCAAAAGGAGAAAGCAGCGGAACCAAGGAAGACTACTGTTGAACACACTCTTCCTGATGGTAATACAGGGGAGAAACAGCTCTATCCTCCACCACCTTTCCCTAAAAGATTGCAATAACAAAAACTGGATAAGCAGTTCGGTAAGTTTCTGGAGGTGTTCAAGAAACTTCACATCAACATACCTTCCGCTAAGGCTCTAGAGCAAATGCCTAGTTATGCGAAATTCATGAAGAGTATTCTTTCAAGGAAGGTGAAACTGGATGACCTTGAGACCGTTGCTCTAACGGAAGAGTGTAGTGCTGTGCTGTAACATAAATTCCCTCCAAAGCTTAAAGATCCAGGTAGCTTCACCATTCCTTGCACCATTGGCAAGTTGTCTTTTGATAAATGCCTATGCGATTTGGGAGCAAGCATCAATCTGATGCCGTTGTCTATCTTCAAAAGGTTGAATTTGCCTGATCCAAAGCCTACCTACATGTCTCTACAATTGGCTGATCGTTCTATTACATATCCACGAGGCATAGTGGAGGACATGTTAGTAAAGGTGGATAAGCTCTTCTTTCCTGCAGACTTTGTCATTTTGGATTTCGAGAAAGATAAGAAGATCCCAATAATCTTGGGAAGACCTTTCTTGGCTACAGGCCGTACCTTGATAGATGTGCAGAAAGGTGAACTTACTATGAAGGTGCAGGATCAGGATATGACATTCAATGTATTCAAAGCAATGAAATTCTCTACTGAAGACGAGGAGTGCTTAAATGTGGATTTGATTGATTTTGCGGTAACTTTAGAACTTGATCATATGCTAATGTCTGACGCATTAGAGAAACCCTTAGTGGGGGCGTTTGACAGTGATGATGAGGATGGCAATGAGCAACTACAATATCTAAATGCTTCTCCTTAGAGGTGAAAGCTAGACATGCCATTTGAATCTCTTGGTACTTCTGATCTCAAGAATGCTGAAGGAAAGCTCAAACCATCTATTGAGGAAGCACCAACTTTGGAGCTTAAACCATTGCCTGAACACTTGAGGTATGCCTTTTTAGGTGATGCATCTACTTTACCTGTTATTATTGCATCTGACCTTTCAGGTAGTGAGGAGGACAAGCTCTTGAGGATTTTGAGAGAATTCAAATCGGCTATTGGATGAACTATAGCAGATATCAAAAGGATCAGCCCTTCGTATTGCATGCATAAAATTCTGCTAGAAGAAGGTAGTAAGCCAACTGTTGAGCAACATCGATGACTTAATCCTATCATGAAAGAAGTGGTGAAGAAATAAATTCCGAAGTAGCTGGATGCAGGAATCATATATCCTATTTCTGACAGTTCTTGGGTGAGCCCCGTGCAATATGTACCTAAGAAAAGAGGTATTGGTGTGGTAGCAAATGAAAAGAATGAGCTCATCCCCACTCGAACAGTCACATGATGGAGGGGTATGCATGGATTATAGAAAGTTGAACAAGGCCACGAGAAAGGATCACTTCCCTCTTCCATTTATTGATCAGATGCTTGACAGGTTGGCCGATCATGAGTATTATTATCTTCTGGATGGCTATTCGGGGTATAATCAGATTTGCATTGCACTAGAGGATCAAGAAAAGACTACCTTCACTTGTCCATTTGGCACGTTCGCTTTTCGCAGAGTTTCGTTTGGCTTATGTGGCGCACCTGCCACTTTTCAGAGATGTATGATGGCTATATTCTCTGATATGATTGGAAATAATGTCGAAGTGTTCATGAACGACTTCTCCGTATTTGGACATTCGTGTGATGAATGTTTGAATAATCTTTGTGCGGTGCTCAAAAGGTGTGTGGAAACTAATTTGTTGCTCAATTGGGAAAAATGTCACTTTATGGTACGTGAAGGCATTATTCTTGGGCATAAGGTCTCTAGCAAGGGTCTTGAGGTGGACAAAGCCAAGGTGGGAGTCATTGAAAATCTTCCACCCCTATTTCTGTGAAAGGAATCCGTAGTTTTCTTGGTCATGCGGGTTTTTATCGGCGTTTCATTAAGGACTTCTCGAAGATATCTAAGCCGTTGTGCAACTTGCTCGAGAAGGATGTGCCTTTCAAATTTGATGATGAATGTTTGGCGGCATTCGAGACTCTCAAGAAGAGTTTGATAACAGCACCAGTTATTAAGACACCTGATTGGACAGAGTCTTTTGAGATGATGTATGATGCGAGTGATTATGCGGTGGGAGCAGTTCTTGGGCAGCGCAAGAATAATCTTTTTCATGTGGTCTACTATGCTAGTAAGACTCTAAATAGAGCTCAAATGAACCACACCACTACTAAGAAGGAGCTCTTGGTTATAGTCTTTGGTTTCAAAAAATTTCGATCTTATCTGCTTGGGATAAAGGTGACAGTATTCACTGATCATGCGGCCATTCACTATTTAGTTTCCAAGAAGGATTCGAAGCCTAGACTTATTCGTTGGGTGCTCTTACTACAGGAATTTGAGTTAGAGATCAAGGATCGAAAAGGTACTGAGAATCAAGTAGCTGACCATCTCTCTAGATTGGAGAATCCCGATTCTACTTCACATGATAAGACATTGATCAATGTATCTTTTCCGGATGAGCAGTTATTCGCAGTTCAGGAGGAAGAGCCATGGTTCGCAGATATTGTGAACAATCTTGTTAGCAATATAATGCCTCCTAATATGAATACAGCTCAAAAGAAGAAGTTTCTGTATGAGGTGAAGTGGTACATGTGGGATGAACCGTATTTGTTTAGACAAGGAGCCGACCAGATCATCAAGAGATGTATCCCATTCTGTGAGACAGAGGGGATATGACAAGACTGCCACTCCACAGTTTATGGTGGACATTATGGTGGTGAAAAGACAGCAGCCCGTATTCTGCAAGCAGGTTTTTTCTGGCCTACTTTGTTTAAGGATGCACATCAGTTCGTTTTAAGGTGTGATCGTTGCCAAAGAGTGGGGAATCTTACGAGGAAGGATGAGATGCCGTTAAATGTGATGCTTGAAGTCGAGGTCTTTGATGTTTGGGGAATCGATTTCATGGGACCATTTGTCTCGTCCTATAATAATCAGTACATCTTGCTGGCAGTCGATTATGTCTCAAAATGGGTAGAAGTCAAGGCTCTACCGACGAATGATGCAAAGGTAGTGTTGAATTTTCTTTATAAGCAGATTTTCACAAGGTTTGGAACGCCACGAGTAATCATAAGTGATGAGGGTCACATTTCTGCAACCGTAAGTTTACTTCTATGATGCAGCGCTACAATGTGAATCATCGTGTTGCTACTGCCTATCATCCGCAAACGAATAGTCAAGCGGAAGTGTCTAATAGAGAGATCAAGCGCATTCTAGAGAAAGTTGTTTGTCTGTCAAGGAAGGATTGGTCTTTAATACTCGATGAAGCTGTTTGGACTTATAGAACATCATACAAGACTCCACTTGGGATGTCCCCGTTTCAACTTATTTATTGTAAGGGATGTCATTTACCTGCGGAGCTTGAGCATAAGGCTTATTGGGCGTTGAAGAAGTTGAACCTTGATCTAGATACAGCTGGGAAGAAGCGAATGCTTCAGTTAAATAAACTTGATGAATTTCGACACCAAGCGTACGAGAACAACAAAATGTACAAGGAAAAAGTGAAAAGGTGGCATGACATGAAGCTATATCCTAAGTCATTTGTGCCGGGGTAACAAGTTCTTTTATTCAACTCTCATCTCCGACTTTTTCCTGGAAAGTTGAAATCAAGGTGGTCTGGACCTTTTATTGTTAAAACTGTGTTTCCACATGGAGCGGTGGAGATTTTTGAGAATGATCCGGGCCAAGCATTCAAGGTTAATGGTCAGCGTTTGAAGCATTACTATGGGGACACGGCGAACCGGGAAGTGGTTAGTGCCGTTTTATTGTCAACTTGAGCAAGGTACACTACGTCAAGCTAATGACATAAAAGAAGCGCTTCTTGGGAGGCAACCCGAGATTTGTTGTTATAGGAACCCTTAAGGTTAGTAACCTATCCAAAAACACAAAAAAATCAGAAAAAGGGCAAGAAAAAAATATTTTTCCAGAGACCACCTGGGCGCCCGCTCAGGACTCGTCTGCCTGAAATTTTTTTAAGCCTAATAAAAATCCAAAACAATCAGAAAACACAAAAAATGAAAACACAACCCACTACCCACGAATCCTTTTCCCATAAACCCACATTTTTAACCCTCAACCCCACTCCTAATCAAATTTTATCCCTAATCTCTACCCTATATATACATACAACTATTCCATATACTCCCCCATACACTTTCAACCTTAAAACTCTCTCCCATATTCAAAAACACAAATCTTAAACACTTTTTCTAAGTTTGAATGGCACCTAAGAGATCCAGGACTATTGATAGCAGCAGCACTGTTCCTACTGCTGATTCTTCGAGGGGTAATGCTGGGAGACCTCGTTTGTTTGATAGGGCTGCTGAGGAGGAGTATACTAGGCTTCTGGGTAAGCCAATTTTGAAGGAGTGGGGATTCTTACCATCGGGGAGGGATGGTGAGTTGTTGCCGATGATTGTTGAAAAGGGTTGGATTTCTTTTTATAAGTCACCGGAGGCGGTTCCGATGAGCATGGTTCGCGAGTTCTATGCAAACGCAAAGGCTGAAAAGAATGGGTTTTCTGTTGTGTGTGGGCTAATGGTGGATTATCATCCTAAGGCGATTCACCGTGTGATTGGGCAGCGACAGCGGAAGCCCACGGAGCAGAATTGGAATGAGAAGCCCTCCGAGGAGTTTGATTTGGATTTGATTTGTGCTACTCTCTGTCAACTGGGCACGGTTTGGAAGTTCAAGACTGGGACTAATGATTATCGTTCTTTTCCGGCGATTGCGATCAACAGGTATGCCCGTGCATGGAATGCCTTTATTTATGCTAATATTCTGCCTACTTCACATGCACATGAGGTTACAGTTGAGCGAACAAGGTTGTTATGGGGTATTTTGAATGAGGAGTATTATGTGGACCTTGGTGAGTTCATCTACCAAGGAATTCTGAAGTTTTTGAGGGGAGCGAAGCACATGAACATCCCTTATGCATCTAGTGTCACGAAGCTATGCCGAGCAGTGGGAGTTCATTGGCCTTCACACGAGCAGTTGCAGATGCCGGCCGCTCCTATTAATTGAGGGACTCTGAATGTGATGCAGGAGTGGACGGCTGGAGAGCCCGAGGAGCATGGGTTGGGTTATTGTCTTTCAGGAGGATGTCCAGCAGCTGGTGCTACCATGGCTAGTCCGGGGCTTGATGAGGCAGGCTCTTCTAGATCTCATGAGGGTGCTGGGATGGCTGATGCCCAGTATAGGAGGCTGTCGAGGAGGATGGACGCTATGTACGAGACACAGAGTAGGTTTGCTCAGGAGCTCACCCTTGCACTTGGGACTGCTTTTAGAGGCCTTGGAGCTGACATCCAGTGGCCCATTTTTGGTGAGGACTCTGCTTATCCGCCTCCTGATACTCCACCCTCTGAGGGTGATGATGATGATTTCTCCGAGTAGGTATACCCTGAGTTCCTTTCTACTACCTGTACTGGGGACAGTGAAGATTTTAAGTTTGGGGGTGGTAGTTAAGGAATATTTTTGTGTGTGTGTCATATAGTTGCATATTCATGATAATTTAGTTCATATAATTGCTTATTTTTTCCATATAGTTTTTTTTTATTTTATAGCTTTATTTATCATGTCATTTAGCTCATTCATTTACCATGATCCCTTTTGCGTTGCTTTACCAATTGATTTGTGATATTGATGCAAGTGTAGTGATAGCGTTAGAGTCATGTTGAGTCTTGTAGGATGACATGCATGCTATAAACACTTGTAATTTCACTAAGTCTTAGAGTATGCTTAAGAACTAGATTGTTGTCATGGTTTAATGGTTTTTGAGGTTAATCTATTGATTATGCTTAAAATTTATAATAGTTCCTTAATGATAAAAGGCATGAAAAGGAAACATTAGAGTAAAAATTGGAATTCATTGCTAATTGTGGCTAGGCGTCAAATGGCTAGTAGCCGGCTCATATTTTTATGCGATTAGTCTAGGGTTGAGCAAGATGGAGCGAAACACACTTGCTCAGAAATTTGAGAAAAGGAAAAAAATAGAGAAAAAAATAGAAAAAGAAAAAAAAAGAAAAAAAAATGTAAATAGTTAATGCATAATTGATCACGGGTGGGCTCTTTGGTATTCGAGTTATTAAGTTCTTGGGGGACTTTGTGCCTAGTGACCTAAGGCTTTTATAGTCTGGGATCCGCTAACCTAACGCTCGCTAAATGGATGCCATTGTATAAGTCTTTTGTGGACCTCACTCATTGCACGGTCAAATAAGCATTGTTGTTGTGTTGAATAAAAAGCATGATTCTGCAATAAGCTCCAGTAATCTTGAAGTGTTTAAGTCATTTTGTGCCTAGAAATTTATTCTTCGTATAATCATGTGATTACCTTGAGGATAGTCGAGTTATGATAATTGAACTAGTTTCGAAGCATATCTGTTAAGCATCAGCACACACCAAGTTTCTGGTTGTATGTTAGTTTGCATGATTTGATTGATCTTTATTCGCCTAATTGCATTTTTTGAGATGTCATAAGTTGGTTGGTTTGGTCGTAATGAGGGGGATCGCTGCATTTTATATAGATTGTATTCATGCACGTTTTTGTTTTGTTTTTGAGTCTGTGACGCTTGAGGATAAGCATCGATTTAAGTTTGGGGGTGTGATAAGTGGCATTTTATACCACTTAGAACGTCTTATAATGGCTTTAATTGATGTCTTGAAATCAAGTATTTTGTGTATTTAATGCATTTTTCTAGTGTTTGTGCATTTCAGGGTGTTCATTGTGTTTGTGGGGAGATTTCATCAAGAATAAGCCTTAGTATATGTTTGGCATTACAAGTGGGAAGATAGGAGCAGAATGCAGCAGAGAACGGGAGCAGAACAGAGCATTTTCCAGTAAGGTGCTGGGTGCCCACTCAGCCTGGCTGGGCGGCCGCTCAGGAAGTTGGGCGTCCGCTCAGATTGCTGGGCGGCCGCTCAGGGGCGCGAATTAAAAATCTGATTTTTTTAGTTCTTGTTCTGCTGGATTTCTGACTTCTTAGATGGCTGGGTTTTGTGGGGCTTCTATATAAGTAGTTTTCAGAGACGTTTCACGTGTGTTGAATCGTGGTATTAATCGAGGAGCAAGGAGATAAGGAAGAAGACCGTTTTAGCACATCGCAACGAAGAGGAAGTATAGTTTCTTGTGATTCTTTTATTCGTTGTAACAGTGGATGCTAGTTTCCTTTACTTTGAACCTATTTACTATTGTGACGTACTCTGGTTTAATATAAGTAGTTTTAATAATTATTCTCGTGTGTTATTATCATGTTTTCATATGAACCCATGGTGACGATGAGTTCAATCATGGGCTAATCGTGATCATGGGGTCGTAACGGATTTGCTATGAAATTCTTTAGTTAGTTGTTTAATACCTTAGTGTGTGATGATTGTATGATAACTAGTATTTGTTATGCTTATTCCTCTTATATGTGTCGCGAACATATAAGATAGGGTGTTAATCTCTTATGAAGCGATGGTGGATCTTGAGATTTAGAACTTGCCATGCTAGCATAGGTTCATGTATGTGTATGCATGATTAGTGGGTAACTCTAACCGTTTTACTTGCCCTGTGTAATCATAAGGAACAACTTGTGCTTAAATCGTTATGTTGTCAAATTCTGTAGACATATAGGGTCTCAACATAATTGATGACTATTCAACTTCTATCTTTATTGTGGGTGCTTGGTAGAATGGTATTAGTACAACGAAAGTTGGCTTTTATCAGTTTAGTGTTGTTCGATTAATATCATCACCGTTACATGCTAAGGGTAATAACAATAACTATTGAAGGAAGTAGTAATGAAGTTATGATCTTATGTGTGTTTAATATTGTTAATTCAAGTGTCTATTAAGTGTTTAATTCTCGTAGTTAATTCTAGTTAATAATTAGTTAATCAATTCTATGTGTTATTGTCTTAACATTGAGAAGTAATCATACATTGGTGAGTAAGTGTTAATTGAGCATAATTAGTCCGAGTCTCTGTGGGAACGAACTAGAAAGTATTCTATATTACTTGTGAACGCGTATACTTGCATGTATTATTAGTGCGTGTTTTCGCCCTAACAAGTTCAACCAGAGATTTGATCGTGATTCCGACCTCCAAATCAGACATGTAAGTAGTCAATCGAAAGCTCTTGAGCTCTACTATCTGATTTTACTATCAATTTCATGCTTAACTGCATCGTTTTTCAATTTAATTTTTAGGGTTTATGCATCGAATTAGGGCTTTTAATTCCAGGGGTTATTAGATGTTATTGATGATTGATATAGCTTCTTTAGGTTGTGTACGATTGATTCGAGTATATATTTGGACTAAATGATTCCCTGAAAGTGATGAACGAAGTCTTGAAATTTTGACGATTTTGTTTTTAATTTTCTGAATTATTGGTTGATCTGTGACTGTTGTGGTGGTTGGGGATCGATTGTAAATGTTTTAAGCTTTGATTTAACACTCGAATCATCGAGTTTGGTTTCCGATTTAAGAAAATCCGTTTTTCTGGTTTAACCCACCGGAAAAGCTCTGCTTTTGGCCGGAGAAGACAACCCAACAGTCGTCGGTTGTTTTGGACGTTATGGTCGAGTTCCTGGGATGAAACTGAGTGAAAGCCCTCTTTGAATCACTCGATTTCATCTCGTTTTGGTCGAGATTTGATGGCTGCCGGAAACTGGGGAGGGGTCGCCGGAATCTGCTCCTCCGGCCGACGATCCGCCGCTGTTCTTGAGCGACCCGAGTCGACCCGGTTACGACTCGGGAAACGACCCGGGTTTGATCCTAAAAAGCCCCAAATCAGTTTCCTGTTTCTGAATTTTTATTATTTAATTATATTTTATAAAATTAAAATCAGTTTTATTAATTCTAAAAATCTATTAAAATTAGTTTTAAATTCTGAAAATTTCTATAATTAATTTCTAAATTATTTTATTAATTTAGAAACTCAAAATTGATTATTTATGTAATTAATTAATTAATTATCTAATAATTTATTTATTTGTCTACTAATTAATAATTAAGAATAAAAATAATCGAATCATATAATTAATGGTTCGATAATTAGTCGAATAAAACGAGTAACTCGTATCTATATGAGTAATTGAACGACGAGTTAGATTATTATTATTCGAGCGATAGTTAATTATATGAAGAATATTAGTATAATTATTCGTAACGAATAATTAAATAGAGATGATCGATTAAATCGTATAAGTTGTAATAATAATTGTAATAATACAATAATTATACGAGAAAGGTGAATAACTCGTATTTATACGAGTACTTGATTGTTGAATTGGAATATGATTCGAATAATAACTTATTTATTCGATAAATAACGTAACAGCTAATTGTATCGATTATTTATTTGTAAATAATTGATCTAATCGAGTAAGTAATAATAAATTGTAAATATTTGTTATAAATTGTAATTAATCCTAATAATTAGGGATTAATTATTTTAAATTATCAAATAATCATTTATTAATTATTTACTAGTTATTAATTATTTATTAATTATTTAAAAATGATTAATTACTTCGATAATCAATTAAATAATTTTTAATAAATCATAACATATTCATTTTAATTCTAAAAATTATAGAAAAATCATTTTTAACTCTGATTTTTCTTAAATAATTATTTAAAAAATATTTTAGGATTTAAAAATTTGTAATAATTATTTGTATTGAATAATAAATTGAATTATCAGTTTTTAATTGATATTAATTAGACCTTTAGTCCGATTTGTGTGAAACGAAAGCCCCTTGACTCAGAAAAATGAATTCTTTTCATTAAAAATAATATTAAGACCTAATTTTTTCTAGAAATTAGTTGATTTTGTTATTTATTTGGATATCAGTCGAATGGCGTACCGAGACGAGTCCGAAAAATTCCGAAAAATGGGAAACGAGGCAAATGATGATCCGTGGAGCAATCAGCGAGTCGATTTTAGTTCTAAAAATTATTTTAACTATAAAAATAATTATGTGCTTATGTGCTTATGTGTATTATGTGGTTCTTACTTGCTAATATATAATATACGAGTCAGTCATAAGCGCATGGGTAGACAATAGGAACGATGTGAAGTCCATTCAAGATGCAATGGAAGTACAAAATGACTTAACCAGTCTATTTTTGCTAACAGAAGCTAAGCCAGCAAGACAGGTTGAGTAGGTGATAGATGAAGGTGATTTAATTACAGTGAGTCACGCATAAGGCAAATTTCTCCCCTATTCTATTTTCAGAGTAGTGATATTTCTTCAGATTCTTATCACACTTGCACTCTTTTGATTCTCTTGTTCATATTTCATTTCGATTCTTGCTTATCCTTTTCATTTGACTTTATTGTTCATATTCCAATTGTTACTCACAATTATTGATCTATTCTGGTAATTAGAATATGTCAAAGTATATCAATTATTCCGGTTTCTATTCCGTGGACTGGATAATGAACTTTGGGGATTAAGTTTACTTAATCCTAAGGACCGGGACATAACTGGATCCTTGAGATGGGCCATAGTGCCTGGGTGCCCGACGAGATCTATATAGTGAGATATAGATCTGCACTGTATCCTGGCTGATCAGCAGGGTATAGATGCGAACTTGTGTCCAGTTTAGTTCATTTGTACTCGCCAGTAATGGCCTTCTTTCTATTCTCGCGGGGTTATATCTTTGCAGATATACCCGGATTACATATTCATTTAAATTGCTTTAACACTGTTTATATTTTGCGGACTTGTTGAGCAATTTTTGGCTCACCCTTTTTATTGTTATTCACCTTATTGTTTTCAGTTAAGAAGGAATATGAAACCCATCAGGACTCGAGTGGTAAAGAAGCGGGTCAAGCCTCGGGATCTTCTCATACCCAAGGTGTTGATCCCAATCCAGGAAGAAAGCTTTGAGTTGCCCGAACAGGTGGTGTGTAGATAGTTAGTGTGTGTGTTTGAATAAAAGATGAACATAGTTTAAAACTGATTAGACAATGGTTTGTAATAAAAAGAGTTTGTGAGATTTTGAATTTGGTTTCTAATAAAAGTAGTTAGTGGTTTTTATTTTCATACTTAAACCTAAAAAGATCTTGGTTAGTGTTAAAGGGGTTTAGATTCATTTCTTTATTATTTGTAAATCAAATTGTATAGGTTTGGTGATTAGCTAGTAACCCCCAGATTTTTACCTCGGGTCTGAGGGCGTTATAAAAACTATCAAAGATGTACAAAAGCTCACTGGAAGGGTTGCTGCATTAGGATGATTCATCTCAAAGTCTGGAGGCAAGTGCTTGTCGTTCTTTAAGTCTCTAAAGAAGGTTCAGGATTTTGTATGGAGTGAGGAAAGCCAGAATGCATTGGAGGAATTTAAGAAATATATGGCTCATGCCCCATTATTGGCCAAGCCAGCTTTGAATAAAGTCTTATACTTGTACTTGGCCGTTTCAGAGAGTGCCTTGAGCGCCGTATTGGTTAAGGAGGAACTAAAAATCCATAAACCCGTGTACTATGTCAGCAAAATTCTGCATGAAGCTGAGTTGAATTATTCAACTATTGAGAAGTTTGCTTTAGCCATGGTATTGGCTTCAAGAAATTTGCGTCCTTACTTTCAGGCTCATAAGATTGAAGTACTAACAAACCAGCCCTTGAGAAATGTTATTCATAGTCCCAAGGCTAGTGGGAGGCTGATCAAGTGGGCAATAGAGTTGGGAGAATTTGACATTATGTATAAGCCATGAACGGCAATAAAAGCCCAGGCATTGGCTAACTTCGTGCTGGAATATACCATACCCAACCAAGAAGTAGGGGGAAGGAAGATACCATACCTCAAGACAAGGAAGTTGATAAGGGGGACAAAGAGAAGGATGATAAGGAGAAGGAATATTGGGTTCTCTATTTTGATGGAGCATAAAAAACAAATTCAAGTGAAGCAGGTTTGGTTTTAAAAAGCCCCGACGGGTTCTTAATTGAATATGCTATGAAGTTAGACTTCCCAACCTCAAACAATGAGGCAGAATATGAAGCTTTGATAGCTGGCCTTGGTTTAGCAGGGACACTTAGAGTCAAGAACTTAAAGGTCTGTGGAGACTCGAAGCTAGTCATATCCCAGGTAAAGGGAGAGTTTGAGGCAAGGGATGATACGATGGCTAAGTATGTCCGTCTAGTAAGGGTTGTGATGACCCAATTCGATGAATGCCATGTTCAGCACATTCCAAGGGAGGAAAATGCTAAGGCAGATGCATTATCAAAATTTGCTTCATCTGAGATAGAGGAAAGTTTAGAAAGTGTATACTTCCGTGTTCTGAAGACACGGAGCATTAATGTTAAGCTTGTAGCTCCTATAGGTATGGGGACATCATGGATATATCTCATTAAGACCCATATTCAAACCGGTTGGTTGCCAAATAATGCTACTGAAGCACGAAAGTTGGTTGTTCGAGCACTAAGATACTCCTTGATAGATGAGATTTTGTATAAAAGATCTTATGTAGTTCCTTACTTAAGATGTCTCAGGCCCGATGAGGCACGCTTGGCTCTTGAAAAAGTGCATGAAGGTATATGTGTGCAACACTTGGGGGGCAGAGCACTAGCTCATAAGATAACCCGTTTAGGCTTCTATTGGCCAGAAATGATGGATGATGCCAAAGAGTATGTGAAGAAGTGTGACCGCTGTCAGAAGAATGCACCTGTCGTTAGACAACCCCCCGAGATGCTGACCTCCATCAACTCACCCATCCCCTTTGCTATGTGGGGAATGGATATACTTGGGCCTTTCCCCATGGCCACGACACAAAGGAAGTTCCTGATTGTATCCATTGATTATTTTACCAAGTGGATTGAAGCTAAGCCTTTGGTTAAAATCACAACTAAGCAGGTTGCACAATTCCTGTGGGAAAATATCATGTACCGGTATGGAATTCCCCGCATCCTAGTCACTGACAATGGAACACAGTTCAACAATAAGGAATTCAAGAAGTATTGTGAGGAGAATGAAATTAAATTACGATTCACCTCTGTGGCTCACCCGCAAGCCAATGGGCAAGCAGAAGTGGCGAATCAAATAATCCTGGATGGACTAAAGAAGAAGATCGAGAAGTCGAGGAGTAACTGGGTGGATGAAATACTCCCAATACTATGGGCCTATAGGACTACCTGTAGAGTCACAACTGGAGCAACTCCCTTCATGTTAACATATGGGGCAGAAGCGGTCGTTTCTGTAAAGATATCACATTCCACTCCCAGGATTCAAGCTTTTAATGCTGAGGAAAATGAGGAAGGGCAAAGATTAGCCCTGGATCTAATTGATGAAGTACGAGATGAGGCACATGCGAAGATAGTGGAATATCAGAAAAAGACATCATTCTACTACAACCTGAGGGTTAAGGAAAGGTTCTTCAAGCAAGGTGACTTAGTCCTGAGGAAGGTAGAAGCTTCTGGTGTTGGGCAGAGAGGAAAACTTGCCCCGAATTGGGAAGGGCCATATAAGGTCAAAAGTGTTCAAGGAAGGGGAACCTACAAGCTTGAAACTATGGATGGTTTTGAAGTCCCAAGAACTTGGCATACACAAAACCTGAAGGTTTACTATGTGTAAAACAGTTACATCGCGATTCTCACTTGTCGGAATGATGAGTAGGTTTAAAAGCACCTTGATGCTTTGTTTTCTTAGGATATTTTTTAGAAGAAATGTTTAGTTTTATCAGGGTTGAACCCATGTCATGTAAGGTATCGAAAATACCAAGTTATAATGAAAAGCGTTCAGTTTGATCTAGCCTATTAGATTGATATATTGTGAAGGATAAAACTAAGTTATAAACTTGAGTTTGAAAACTCGGAAAAACTACGATAATGTTTGGACAATACAAGTGAAAATAATTAAAGTCAATTACAAAAATTCAAAAATGTCTGAAGAAAAGAAAAGTACATAATGTAAGAGAGTTAGGCCTTAGAAGGCTCAGATTCTTCGGAGCCGCTATCTGAAGTCTCCTCGGACGTCTCCTGAGTTGGCCCCTCAGAAGTTTCTTCAGAAGTCTCCACCGAGGTCTCCTCAGAACTACCCTCGGGCGCCTTAGATGCCTTAGAGGACGCTGGTTTTGGAGGCTCTTCCACAGCAGCATCGCCCCAGCCTTCCTTATAGCTGACTGGATGAAGGAGGGCATCATGCTCTACTATTAAGTCCTTGAATTCTTGAGTATCCATCCAGCCATCAAAGGCCTTGTCCTTCTGGGCCTTAAGAATAACAGTCTCAGCCCGGGCCGTTTCAAGATCAGAAGTTGAGGAGGTAAGTTGGGCTTGGAGAGCCTCTATCCGCTGGTTAGCCTTCTCCAGCTTCTTGTTTGTGTCTTCTAGAATAACTTTCCAAGCCTTGGCTTGGTGAAGTGCCCCTTGAAAATGGACGTTCGCCTATAAGAGACAAAGGAAAAGTGAGAAACAAGAAAAATTATGACAGAAAACTATGGATAACAAAAGAAAAAGACGTACCGTCGCCAAGGCCTGAGCTCCGAAAAGCTCATTAGCCTTCAAGTCCTGTTGAAGGACAAGGTCATGATAGTCTACAGGAGAAATAGAATGCATAGAACATTCCTTGGGAAGTGCTGTGTTGCCAACAATCGAGTCCTTCCCCCGGATTCCCCAGGCAGGTTGGAAGAAATCCCCTGGTTTCTGTTTTGTACGCAAGGGTTGGATGGGGCCCTCCTCATCTCCTTCCTTCGCCTGGAGAAGGAACTCTGGGAAGCGATCCCCAAGGCACGGGTCCTTGAAGACCTTCTCGGCGTGTTTTATCCTGGTTATTTCCAGGTCTTTAGGCTTGGTAGCCTCTTCAATTTTCTTAGCAACTGTAATGAATAAGTGAAGTGGATTGAGAAATTAGTAAAGTAAAAAGTAGGAGAAATGAAGGCAACTAGAAAAAGAAGAAAACATACCTTTTTTAGGAACGGGAGAAAGGCCACGTTCCACAAGAATTGTCTCCCTGATAAGATCCCAAGAGTGGGAAGTCCCATTATCTTGGGTAAGGAGGTTGAAGGCCCTAGTCTCCTCTTCGGTCAAAACTATGTCATTCGGGCTCCCATCCACAGCTTGCCCAAAAGATGAGCGAAAGAGAGTCCCCCAGTTGCCACCTTCCCAGAGGACTTAAAGAAACTCCTTCTTCCATCCCAAGTTGTTGTCGGGGATGGACTTCCCGTTCACTATGTGAGGAACAGGGGGGAGTTGGTTCAAAGAAACCCACCCCGGATTCTTGTCATGGCTGTTCTGGAACTGAAATATCTTTCTGAACACGGCGACAGAAGGAGGGACGTCGTGCTTGGTGCATTGTGACAAGTAACAATGAATCAACCTCCAAGAGTTTGGAGGGAGTTGACAAGGGCTGATGTTCATATCAGCTAGCAAAATAGTGATAAATGGATGAATGGGGAGTCTGATACCTGCCCTTAAAGTGTCCCTATAGACGCATAGAGCGTCTTTCTTCCATTGGCAGGCCCTGTCGGCCGGATCCGCAAGAACCAACTTGAAGGTTTCCTTGATCTTGAAATAAGTTTTCAACTTATCCAACTCTTTTGCATTCCTGAAGATACTGATGTGATCATGTACGTCCAGATGTGCGTCAGATGGGTTCTCATCCCCTCGAGTATTGATCATATCAATCAAGGAAGTGTACATTGATCGAATGGGGAATTCATTAGACTTTTTGGCCACGTTCATCTTGGCCAAATGGGTCATTCTCTTATCAGCCATCTGAAAAAGGGCGCAAAAGAAGATAATTTTAAACACAAACTATGCAAAAACGAGCAAAAGAAAAGAAGAGGGGAAGGTATTTACCTGAATTAATGCTACAAAAAGGGGATTGGGTTGCTAAAAGCGAAGGCTTTGGGGCTCAAAAACTCTGACATACAGTTATTTCTCCGCTATCTTTAAGAGAAGAAGAGAGAAAGAGAATTCAGAAATGAGAAAGTGAGGAGTGATCGACTCTATTCACTCCTTTATATAAGGAAGGAAACGAAGATGAAGGGACAAAAAACCTAGAAAATTGGAAGCCTAAAAGAAAAAAGCCCAGAATCTAGAACATTTCAGAATATTTCCGGGCATTCTAAATAATTATAAAGGAAATGTATAAATAGAGGCCCAAGTCGAGGCCCAAATCCAATTAGGATTTGGAAAATTAGAGGCCAAAATCAAGGCCCAAATATAATTTGAATTTAGAAAAATACAGGCCCAAATCAAAGCCCAAATCCAATTAGGATTTGGAAAAATAGAGGCCCAAAACAAAAGTCCAACTCCAAGTTGAATTAGAAAAAGCCCAATAAAGCCAACTTATCAAATAGACCAGGATCGAGATCAAGGTTGAGGTCGTGAATTCTATTCGAAAACCTTCGAATAGGAGCCAGAAAAATAACCATTAAATAGACCAGGATTGAGATCGAGGTTGAGGTCATGAATTCTATTCGAAAACCTTCGAACAGGAGCCAGAAAAACAACCATTAAATAGACTATAATCGAGATTGAGGTTGAGGTCATGAATTTTGTTCGAAAACCTTCGAACAGGAGCCAGAAAAATAGCCATCAAATAGACCAGGATCAAGATTGAGGTTGAGTTCGTAAATCCTAGTCGAAATATATCGAACTAGAGTCAAAAGGTGGCTAAAATTTCGACCAAAATATAGATCGTATATTCCACTAGGATCCAGGTCGAAATCCTGGTCGTGAATCCTAGTCGAAATATATCGAACATGAGTCAAAAGGTGGCCAAAATTTCATGTAAAATCCAGGTCGTATATTCGACTAGGATCCAGGTCGTATATTCGACTAGGATCCAGGTCGAAATCCTGGTAGTGATTCCTAGTCGAAACTCACGAACATGAATCAGAAAAGGACAAAGATTTCGACCAAAATCCAGGTCGTTGGTTCGACTAGGATCCAGGTCGAAGTCCTGGTCGTGGATCCTAGTCGAAATCCTTCGACCAGGATTCAGAAACTGGCCCAAAATTCGGCTAGGATCCTGATCGAATTTTTGACTAGGATTCTGGTCGAAAAAGTGCTGAAAATTGGAAAATTCCTGAAAAATATCATAAAATTCCTAGAATTAGGGAAAAAGGTAAGAAAATAATAGGAGAATAAAATAAACCCTAAAGCTATGTACAAGGTAAATCGTCATAAATGTGTAGGTCGCTCAACACTTTACGTCAAAACGATACCCTGTAAGGGAACATATGAACTTAACTTCTGTGAAATCTTCTACGATTTCCCCGAAGTTGGGGGGAAAATGATAGGGAATAAAATAAACCCTGATTACGTAATTGATATTGCATTAATTATATTGAAATTGGGGTGGTTGTTATGCCCATTAGAAGAGGCCCAAGCCCTTGTTAGGGGCCCAAAAATAGCCCAGGAGTATAATTGGTGTTAAAATTAATTAAACCAGATACCATCCAGTGACGAAGCCCAGTTAGAGAGGGCCCAAAATCCTGAATATTAATTAATTTTGTAAATAATTAATAAGGGATAAAACGGCTGTCATGATAAATCCCAATGAGGATATAAATCCTTGTAGATTAGCCCCCAAGGGACCTAATAGGATAAGGAATCAGTTTCCTATTTCCTAGGACTCCAAAGTCCATTTTAATTCAGAATCTTGTCCACCAAGTCTCCTAACCCTAGTCCAATTCAAGGACTCCCAACATCTATATAAGGGGTCTCACCCCCACCAATCAGAACTACATTTTTTGGCTTGATTCTCTAATTCACAGAGATACGTAGGCATCTCGTAAAGGCAGAATTAAGCTACGAAACACGAGAGCAGCCATTAAAGGCCTTGAGCTCCCGAACCTTAGTATTAAATACAACAATTAATATAACTTAAGTTTTTATCCATAACACACATCTTGTTGCACTCATCATTTATAGCCTCTTTGATTTTATTGATTATTATTTGATAATAGCTATAGTTTTTTAGAGTGATATTAAGAAGCCATTAATTTGATAGCTTATATAATTGTATTGGCTCTTTCTCTTTGTAACTTTGAATCTATATTCAAAGGTGTCAACAAACCTTTGTGGTTTAATTTATTTATATAAGATTTTTCTGCGAAATCTCTTTTGTTTGTTTATTTTGTTTTAAAAGTTTCAATTTCCGCTGCATTTTAGATTAAAACGAAGAACATACATTCACCCGCCTTTATATGTACCTAATGGACCTAACAATTGGCATTAGAGTCTGTTAATAGATATACAGACTAGATTTGTTAGATTAGCGAGTTTTGTGTTGATTTTGGTTATACGAAGATTGGGAGTGCTTTCGTTGGTGTACATCTGATTTGGGTTCATTTGTGGTCGTAGTGTTTTTGGTTTTTGTCATTTGATTGGTGTTGGTGATTTTGACTGATTCGGGTATCCGTATTTTAGGCATTATATTGCTGGAATTTTCCAGATCTGAAATAGGAGTACTTGTACAGTCGATAACATCAAGGTTCCTCTATTCAGTTAGCCAACTACAAACTTTGGAAGTTTAAGATCACTCTTTACGTTAAAGTAGCAAACTATGATTACATGGAAAATTTAAAGAGTGAAGTGTTTGTACCAAGAAAGGACATTTCTATACCTACAGGCTCAGACAGTAGAGTTCCTCAAAAGTTTATCCCAAATGATCCATCTGAATACACTGATATGGATAAGGAGTTAGTTTCTTTGGATACAAGTATTCAATCAATTTTAGTCAAGTCAATGGATTCCAATATGGGCCATCAAATTAAGGATTGTGTTAGTGCTAAGCACATGAGGGAAATCATTGAAGCTATAGTGGAAGGAACTGAAGATAAAAATATATTAAATTTTCTGATATCTGAGTATAAGGAGTTTAAATCTCTATCCGATGAAAGTATCAGTCAGTTGGTTGGAAGGTACACCCTACTTATGGATGAGATGAGTACCCTTGGGAAGAAATACTCATAGAAATAGATAAAAAGAAAGTTTATTCATACCTTACCCAACCAATTGAAAAATAAAGTGTCATCCAATAGAGAAGGACTGGACTTTAATACAATGTCAATGGATGAGCTTTATGCCAAGTTGAAGACCTATGAAGCTAAGGAAAATCAAAGAAATGTCAAACATGGGTATGAGAGACTGAACAAAAGGAACAAGGCCATGTAGAAATAAACGTGTCATGTAGCAGAGAAATACATAATTCTTCAAGAAAATATTCAAGGGTTACTGACTACCGAATCTTCTACAAGTGGATCAAATCTGACTTGAAATGAAGAAGCTATAGATGAATATTATACTTTGGAAGAACTTGAGCAATTAGAAGATTCAACCATGTTTGAAATGGATTCTAAATACAGTAAACTTAAATTCAGAAGAAATTTCAAATATAAGTTGAAGTCATCTAGCAGGAACAATCAAGACATTGAAGATAAAGAATCTGAGGAGTCAGTATCCAGTGAATGTTGTAAGGAACAGTTGATTGAAAGAAGCACATATGAATTGTGTGATGATGAAGAAAAGGGACACTCTAACAGTGAATTGGAAGAGTCCATACAAGAAAAGGATAATAAAGATTATCTGAAAAAGGATGAAAATGGGCAGAAGAAGCATCAGGACAAAGAATTGGTCATTGATGAAAAGAGCTGGAATGGTACTGTTGTTGTGTATTTTTAGAGTATCGTTCGCAGGGAAGGACTAATATCAATACCAATCTCAAGTCTCATGTTTCTCACAATTCAGAAGTGTGGAGAATAATTTGCGGATGTGTGTAATTAACAACTAATTAATCTAATAAATAAATAAAACTATATAATAACTATGAGAGAAAACAATCCAAGAATCAGGGTTCTTCAATGGCTATCATGAATGTCTAATTTGTGTCTCATGTTTTGTTAAAGACAATCCTTCTAATATTTATAAAATCCTCTCCCAAGGTAGATTATAGTGCCTAAAATTATCCCTTGAACGCCATTCCCATGGTCGTACAAAGTACAATTATAAACTGTTAAAAATCAAGGATTTTTAGTCTCACAATTTGCATATCAATCTCCCGATCTAATACCTAAATTGTGTCTATCATATCATGTACTAGAATTACAACTCCTCTCCCGATTTGCTGTAACTCCTAAAGATTCATTTAAAAGTTAGCAACTCCTCTCTTTGTATAAAGCGCTCAATGAAAGATTAACAATAATAAGATAATCACAATACAATCAAACAAACAAATTAAGCCAATGAATACTACCCAACTTTTGGACAAAGGAATTAGCTACTCATGATAAGATAAAAAAAACATATATTAAGAACGCAAACCATGAGTTTATGAATTGATGTACAAAGAATACAACTTTAAGAGTTCCTTTGAAATCTGGATGAATCCCTTCAATCCTTCTTCCAATCTCCATCTCAAACTACTTCTCTCCCTTCTCCCAAGTACAGCTATCTATCATCCTATCTTATTAAAACCCTAATACATATGTTTATATATACTTGGATGGGATTATAAAAGTCATATAAGGTAACTAAAAGAGAATTCAAAACAAGTTGGAAAAGCTATTTGATCATAATTTTTGTCAGGTTCAGGCCCTGAATCTCAACCTCAGGTCCTGAGCTTTATAAAATTTTCGCCACTGCTCTGCTCAGGTCCTGAGTCTCCAAGCTTAGGTCTTGAGGTATATGCTTTTTCCCATTGATTTCTTCAGGCTCTGAGCCTCCCAGCCCAAGTCTTGAACTCCTCTACATTCTTCTTTTATCATATACTCTTCTCTTTTGGACCTTGTTCTTCCATAATTTCCTATAAACATAGAAAATTAAGACTTAGCATCCATCCACGTTAAATAACAACTAGTAATTATTTAGGACTAAAGCATCACAAAACAAGGTTAGAAGAAGTATAACATAGCATAAAATATCTATAAATTGGTCATGTATCAAATACCCCCAAACTTAACCTTTGCTCGTCCTCGAGTAAAACTATAATTATATACTACTACTAATACCACTTTCGTAAGGTGATCACAGTTGCATTTGGCATATGCAAAAAGCCCTTTAAACCCCAAGGTAGCCCTAGTGGACTAGTAAGGTCTCGTGAGGGCCTATAGTGAATGTATGCATAAAATCCATCTAACACATGTAATATGCAACTACATGAATGCCAATAAACTTCAGCTAATGCACCAAGTTTAGATATATCAAGCTCACACACAATATCATCATATAGTACACACCAGTACAAAGTGTGCATGTGTGATTAGCTTAACAAAATGCTCTCTGATGAACCAAGAACAAAGACACACAAATTTCAACATGACAAGTCATGTGAGTTAATAGCTCCCAAGTTGAGAACTAGAATAGATCTTAAACACTTTGTTACTTAGCACTAGCCATCGTTCAAGTTTATTAAGGTATTTCCATATCTTTCTTTATTGATATGATATTACTATATAACTATGTATGTTTTTTATATGCTCGGTCTAAGGTTATTAGGTGGATCCTCAGTGTAAGTGAGTTACGACCGCTATAAGACTTCACAAACTCGGTTTAAGGTTGGGTGGCTCCTCAGTGTAAGTGAGTTACGACCGCCATAAGACTTCGCAAATCATATTGTACACATATGTAACACCCCCAAACCCAGGATCGGGGTTGTCGTGAGTTCCATTTCCATTACTAACACTTAATCTTAATAAACAACCAACTGCTGCGTACTGTGACCCCACGATATACAAACACACACCACAAGTTATAGTCTCAGAGATGAATACCAAAAATAACACAAGTCATTTTATTCTATAATTATAAGCCATTACACTTCAAAAGGGGTTTTTGAATAAATTTACATATACTTTGCCATTATTACAATTCATAAATATACATAAGTCTGGTACATCAAAAGTTGAAAGCCTAGCCTATTGATAGTTCCTACCTCAGCTACAATGGCATCAACGCCTACAGGAAACTGCAGAACATTTCCTATCCGCTCGTGAATTGGGAGCTTGGTCATGTTCATCTTGTCTAGATGTTGTTGTGTGATGAAAGAATAAAGCAAGGGTGAGCCACAAGCCCACCAAAATAACATGTATAATAATTAACAATATATGAGCATTCTCATAGTACTCATGAAAGTCTTGGTCAACCAAGATTGAACCAAGTTTGATATCTTAACGCGACCAAGTCGCAAAATAATTAGTATATATGTATATATATTTTTCAAAATCTTTGAAATCCCCTGCCATGCATAATATACACATAGTTCCAGTTTATAACTATATAAAAATTTCATTGCAAGGTGATCTCATATATCTAACCTTGTCTCAACGTTTTTCGGAAAATCTTTGTCATGCATAAGATAATCATTTACTAGATATAAGTTGAAAAGATGAAGTCACAAGATACTCCCATATACTTATATCTTTTTTGAATACTACTTGATCCACCACCGTTCAAGCTATAAACAGTTTCAAAAGTTCATCACATAGATGAGACTACAAGATAAGACTTGAATAGATTCAATCTTTGAAATATAATTTAAAAGAAATGAAGTTACGTGATACTTCATTAAGTCCCGATATATATATACACCTTTATATATATATATCTCTCATACACTCCTTGAAAACCTCTGTCATGAAAAGTATAAACAGAGTTATAATACCCAATGAATTTGGAAAGAAGAAAACTTTGGCATAAACCCGATATCTTGCTGATCAGGCAAAGATACCCATTAAGTAACCTTTTCTACTGGTAGATGGATAAATTCCTCACCGGTCATCACCCTGGCCGCATTAGGACCTCGTGCTAGACCGTTACCCAGCCACTCACGTGTTGATGGAATGTCACCCAGCCTCTTACACCTTGATAGACCGTACCCCGGCATGTCGCTTATGCCGACTCAATTAGATGGACTTACTTCCCGAACGTTGGGAAAGTAATCAAATTGTTTTCTCAAAACAACAACCTCGTTGCGAATATAAAATACACCACAGAGCCGGATCCCTCAGATTTTTGAGCGAGTATTCAAGTCCCCTTCGAAAGGAAGATCTTAAATTTAAAAATGAGTTTTGGGATCCACTCTAGCCTTTAAAATCATTTTGAAGACTCAAAAATATTTTTAAAAGCGTTTGGAATATGGATGATTTGATAGAATAAATCAATTCCAAGATAATCAAAGAAAATCTGAATATTATGCTATAAATAATATTCAAATAACGAATAGCTTTTATCAAAGCAAATGAAATAAAAGTTTTGAAAATAACTTTATGAAAATATTTAAGGTAGGAATGATTGACGATATCAATCATTTTTCGAATACTTGGCGAATAACGAAACATTATTCTTTAAGAAAATAATGAATATTATTTAATAAAATAAACGGAGTCGTAAGTCCTCAAATGAATATTCAAACTAATATTCACTTATAATTTAAAACTATCGAATAAAAATTATTCGATTAATAGTTTTAAAAACTATATATATATAATATACTTGGGAACATCACCTCCCGGGTTAGAAAAAATGTTAACCTTTGGTTCCCCTATACTAAGGGTATACGTAAATAATGCCTATCTCTAGCATAGGTATTGTGCAATTTATAAACAATTGAATCGATAACAAGATATCAAGATTATGAAACATGCATGCATATATATATATATCATATCAACATGCTCCAATATATCGCAAGATTTGCTAATAACAATCATGCACTTATCACAAGATAATGCATATACATATATACATCACAACAACATTTATACAGGTAGAAAACTTGCCTGAGTGTTCTGGGGTAGACTTAAGCTTTGAATGGGTCTGGTAACCTATGAAAAACAACATAAGCCGAAATTAAACCACGGTCGCTTAAGAAACTAGACTTTATCCACTTAGACCCTAATGTTCGCTTTTGCGCTTAACGATTTACATAAGTCGCTCGAGTACTCTCGACTCCACCAATTTTTATAAAATTAACCATTAAATATTTTAAGGAGACTCTTTCGCGAGTACTTTACCAACTGCCTAATCCACCTTACATAATTGTTCATGTTTCGATTAATCATTTAAGGGTCTCAATTATGGTCTCGAAGTTACTCGAGGTTTCGGGGTTCGCTCGCGAAACGCCCTTACTTAAAACGGTTGTTTCTCATCGCTCGTAACTTGGATTTAGGCGAATGACATATCAAAATGAAGCTCATAACATGAAATATATAAACATGGCAAATGTTAGAATCTTACAGTGAGTTCACGGGTCCTAAAGTTAAGCACAGAAATAGTTAAGGAAATTCGGGCATTATGACGACTAGAACTTAGCAATTTCCAATATTTTTACCACTCCAAATCAATCCCTTCCAACTACAATCCATCCACAACTTCAAGATTCAAAACTAGGCTACTGATCTTAGCCAAAACAAAAGATCCTCAATTCAATTCAATATTATACCATCTCTATAATCAACTAATCTACTTAACAATCAAAGTTCAATTCAAGCTTAATCATTCAAACAACTACTCATCCATCCAAACCATCCCAAAATTCAAGAAAACAAACTTAGTACTTAAAGGTCCAGAAGTTTTATACCTTTATTTATGAGGGGAAAGTTTCTAGGAAGCCTTAAAACCTTGATCAATTCTTATACAAGCTTGGATCTCACAAATAATCAAGGAAACACAAAGTTAGATTTTGAAGTTTATAAAAGTCCGATTGAAATAACTGCACAAATGAGGGTCTTACCTTGCTTATTTAGACGAGACTTGTGAACAACAGTTGTAGGAAATCTCAACACCTTTCCTAAGAGATATAGAACATAATATTTGAGTGAGTATTGAAGGAGCTATGGCAGTTTGAAGTTGCTGCTCTGGTTTTGGCCGAGAGCAAGCTTTCAAGGGGGAGAAAGAGTGAAATGCTTCTTGTTTTGCCCTTTGACTAATAGTGTGGTAAATTAATTAGTTACTTCTCTTTTACTTTAATTAACCATATTTAGAATTTACCATGGTGAAAAACACTTGGATAATATTCCACCAATTCAAAATATCTACTAGGTCATGCTTAGGTCATCTTGATTATGTTATCCTTTTAACACATGTCTCCTCCTTGTGGTGTGATGACATCACCATCCACTAACCTCTTTGATTAAATCTTAATCACTTGGCTAATGACCACTTATCTGTTATACGGTTCGCTTAACTCTCGTCCTTGTTCGTCGTTTGAGGGATCATATCCGAGATCTTATTACTTGGGTTCCCCTAAACCTTCCTCAATATTTTATATTCCTTTAATGATCCTCTCTTCTAATTCGTGAATTTAAATCCTTTTAATCATGTTATCTTATACTCAATTCTTTCGATATCTAGTGGATTTTCGGGAAAAATCAAAGTGTCCGGATTCGAATTCTAACGACCTTTACATACACTCATTTACTTTATGGAATACTAATATGATCTTAGAATTTCCATAACAGTACTCCTATATAGCGTTGTCTGATAATTTTCCTTAATCAGCATAGTCAGCAAAAGTTACTATTCATCAGGATTTCTCCAAAAATTGGGGTTATTACAGTCTCCCCTCCTTAAAAGGATTCCATCCCGGAATCAGATAGAAAACAGTTAGGGATACTTTCTTAGCATTGCACTTTCTAACTCTCAAGTCAATTTTCCCGCATTGTGGTTCTACCACCAAACTCTAACTAGTTTGATAACCATTTTCCTAAGCACTTGTTCCTTTTTGATTCATAACCTTCACTGGTTGCTCCCTATAGGTTAAGTCTGGTCGCAGGTTTACGTGTTCATATTCCCCTATGTGTCTCGCCTCTGGATCATACTTCCTTAACATTGATACTTGGAACTCATTGTGAACTTGTTGCAGGTTCGGGGGTAGGGCTAGTTCATTTGATAACCTCCCAATACATCTTAATATATCCAAGGATCCAACAAATGGTGGACTTAGCTTTCCTTTCTTTCCGAACCTCATCAATCCTTTCCAAGGGAAAACCTTGAGATCATATATGATATGCAATACAATGCAACTAACATATATGTAACTATTTGATATAATGCAGTCTATATGACTTTTATTTAACATGTTTAACATATTTACCAAAAACACATCCCCGCACTTAAATGAGTCAATATTTTTATGACACAATAAACGAATAACTCTATAATATAAAAAAATGAAAGAAGTACTCACCTATGCATATGCTTGAAGTGTTGTGATCCATAACAAGCTTGATTGAGTCTATGCCATCGTAGCGCTTGTTTTGTTGATGTAGTTATGTTGTATGAGCATGCGAATCAACTACACGGGCATGTCAATCCAGTGCGTGATCATGCTAAACCCTTCATTCTTATTCAAAATTATTCTTAACACCTGAATCACTTTAAACAAACACATCAAGGAAATATGTGGGAGTAAGAAAAACTAATATTATGACATTGGGTTGCCTCCCAAGCAGCACTTCTTTAATGTCATTAGCTTAACGTGTACATTCAACCAACATTATTATTGTGGTGAAAAAATAAATAAATGCACATATCTATGAATCAATATTAGAATTATGATGTGCAAATATATCTTAGATCCATAAAAATATAAGAAATTTTTTGTGATCCATGTTTTTTCAAGAGACTTAGAAAAATCAAAGTAGCTAGAAAAGTAGTCAGAATAATCATAATAAGTATGACTCAAAAACTCCTCCCAAACTGGATCCCTATATTCCAAAACAAGATTTTCAATTTCATCAATCTTAAATTTCTCCTCAATTTTAATTGGACACTTGTTAACTTTGCCTCATCTACCAATTTATTAAACTCGATAACATTCTCTAAATTTGGTAGAATTTCAATAGCATCCAAATTATCATTATCACACATGGGACTATAATCAACTAAACAAGTAGTCTCATCAAACACAAAATTATCATCAATTGCTAAACAAGAATCTTAGATCGTTGGAAAATTGACAAAAGGAGGAACTTGAAGATAACCATCATGCATTACAAGTTGAACTTCCATAATAAAACTATTCCTTTTAGCATTCTCCTCGTACTAACCTATTGATTCTGGTTAACATGGAATATCGCTTTTATTATAAATCCCAAAATTTGGGTCATCGAAGTGTTTAAGAATTCCCAAAGAAAGTAAAGAAGGATTAGAATGACTCAAACTCTCATAAACACCATTGCATACATATGAATCATCATGGTATTGATTATCAAAAGAATAAGAAAAATCTGTGCTAGGAGAGTATGGAGCATTATATGAGTTGTAACAATCGAACAAGTTCACCTGATATACATTAAAATCCTAAAAAGAATTAAAATCTTGATATCATTCTTGATTGCTGATAAAATCTTGAGCGTTATCCCAACCAAAATTGTTATCCATGTCGTCTCCCAAACTCAAAGTTTTACGTTGTCTACCTCAAAGAAACCTGTAGAAACACTAAAAAAATAAAAACATGGAAAAAAAAACTATATACAAAGATAAAATCCAAACTACAATAAATAATTAACTCAAAATCAATTTTGTTGCCTTCCCCGGCAGCGATGCCAAATATCTATAAATTGGTCATGTATCAAGTACAAGTTGAGGAAGAAGAATGCCATGATCCAACATCAATGGAAACCTCTTCATCACATGTATCTTCTAAGACCACTACCAATCTATCTTGGCATGATTTCAAATATTGTGATAAGGATAAAAAAGTAGAATTATTTCAACTTCATGCTAGTATGACCAGCTTTAAAGAGGAATTAAATAGAATAAAATCTGAGAATTGTATGCTGCTTTCTAGACATGAAGGACTAGGCCTCATTACTATTAATCAAGATAATCTAAATAAATGTAATGAATTCCTAGAGAACATGGTCAAAGCCAGCGATGTGTTAGATGTTGTTCATAGGAGTCAGATAGCTGAGTTGGAATCTAAATTGAAAGATTATCAGAACTCTACTATTAGTGCAAAAGAAATTATTGACAACCAAATCAGTGGAGCCATAATTAGCGTTGGATCCAATGATGTTGGATGGAAACATGTGGTAAAATCAGAGACTAATGATAATGTTAAATAAAACTCTTCAGATACATTACAAGCTTCTGAAAAGGCCAATAATTTGTTATGTAAAAAAGATACTCATAATTCTTTCAATGAAGATAATGTGCTTGTTGAGGATTATGTCTCTAGAGAGGAAGAGTCAACTGTAGAGTCATCTGAGGAGTCGATTTCTAGTGATGAATCTAAAACTTATCTAGATGATAGAGATGTTCACAGAGCTAAAAGGAGAAATGTACGCAATAAAAATGGGAAGTTAGGTGTTAGTAATAAAAATGAAAAGTCCTTTAACCCTAACTCTTCTACGGAGTTATGCTTTAAATGTAAGTCGGCTTCGCATCTTGCATATGCGTGTAATATTAGTAAAGTAGATCAAGTTGTTATTCATAAAAAGCATAACATGCCAAACATGCCTAGTTCTCATTCATCATGTCATAAATCTAAATGTATGCCATGTGCTTTTAATACCTTATCTTCTTATCTTAACTTGATGCATTCACCATCCATTACTTGCAAGCATAATGATAAGAACATGAGTAGAAAGCATGGTAGGGCAACCTAAGGTTAGGAAGGAAACTCTTACTTGGAAGCCTAAAAGAATTCTTAAGGCTTCTAAAGAGAAGAAGGAGATAGTCGATGAGAAACAAAATCATGTTATATTTGCATCTGATATCATTCATCCTGTGAATTGCTCTAAGTCCCATTGATCCAACTTAATTTGGTTACCAAAGAAAACTTGATTCATAATGGAGACAGGGCAAGTGAAAGTGAAGTGAACCATGTGGATTGTGAACAATGGATGTTTAATACACAAGAGTTCAAGGAAAGAGCCCTGCTATTAGAAGTGGACAAGTAAGTTGGTCGGTTAGTAACCTTTGGAGATGACAGCAAAGGATCACTATGGGATATGGTGTGAAATCAAGAATGTCATCTTTCCTTCAATATTCGAATGTATAAATATGTTGAATATTTGTTGCATTTATTTATTGTGTCTCTTGCTTTAATAGTTTGATTTATGGACCTTGAAGTAATTCAAATTTATTATTTGCTCTATAAGTTAAATTTTTAAAGTAGTAGCAGCATCACATTTCTGAAAAATTGTTTCAGTAGTTTGTGACGAGATTAGCAGCATCACACTTCTGAAAAATTGTTTCAGTAGTTTGTGATGAGATTAGTAGCATCAGACTTTAGATACTTTGTTTTAGTGGTTAGTGATGAGATTGGTAGCACCATAAACTCTTGATTATCCATTTCATTAGTTAGTGGTGATATTTATAGCATTATAAATTTCTGATAAATCTAGTAAAATTTCTTGTTAATAGTTTTATCACTAGTTAATGGTGAGTAGTGCAACACTATATACTTGAATAAATTTGTTGAAATGTTTTGTTAATATTTTTATCACAAGATAGTGGTGAGATTTTGATTATAGTGAATTCTTTTAAATTGTTTTTTTGAAAAACTCATAAAGGTCAAAATCAGTTATGTAGCATAGTTGGACATAATTCAATTTCCATAGAGTCTAATAATTAATGAATTCTTGTTGAAATCATAATTGATAGTAGACTTAGTGGATGGTCATTCATGTTTGATTATGAGATAATATTTTTGTCATTATTAACAATTGATGACAACAAGCTCCCAAGTAATCAGAACGAAGACAGTTCAGTCAATCTAGATGTGGAGGTTCTTTCTGATGATAAAAAAAATCTGAAGATGTTCCAGATGGAGAAAACAATGGAAATGATCTTGTCAATGGTCATAACTCTAATTTAAATTCTGAAGGACCAAATGTTAGAGGTGATAGTGGAAGTGGTTCAGATGCAAGTAATGATAGTGGAAACTCATAGAAACATAGTCATATCATCTTTGAAACCACTCTCAGGTTTCAGATTTTGTAGATCATGCTGGAAATAACTTAGGGGGAGAAGAAGAAGAAACAAAACAAGGATCCCCTAGTCAAAGACAACAAGTTAAAGAATATGGTAGAGTAAATACTGGAAGAACTATTGAAATGATAGTTTCAATTCCGGGTTTCTATCATAAATGGAACCAAAAAAAGCAATGAAGCTCTTGGAGATCCAGATTGGGTGATTACTATATAAGATGAACTGACTCAGTTTGAAGATAAAATTTGTGGAAGTTTGTTCCCGGATTTAAGGATAGATCGGAATCTTTAAATAGTGAAGATCTTTTCAGTAGTAAATAGAAGCCTGAAGCTGTTTCTGAACATAATAAGGGTTGATTCAGATCCAGATTCTGGTAGAAGTTGAAAATTCATTCCCCTCAAAATGCCAAATCTCAGATTTTATTTAGCAACAACTCAGGGGGTGCAAAACAAGGAATATTCCACAAATCTAAGTTAATAAAATGGGAATGTAAGTTTACATATCTATGATCATTATATTTTTCCATGTTCATAAACTTTTGAAGCTAACTGATTACCATGTTTTAGATGCTATATGATAGTGGGTAAGTAAGTTAGGGTTTTTGAAGCAATACATAAGTTGTTCGAATACTTTCATATTATATGATTTTCCCTAATGCAAACACTAATGATATCGATATTTACTTTGGCACACACACACATACCACTCATGCTCTGATTTAATATTCTATGTGATATTTGGGTACTAGATCCTGGGTCACTCTAATTGTAGACTCCTGGGTCACTCTATTTTTTTATTATCAGTACTTGTGCTAGAATAAATTAGCAACATAACTAAGGATAGTTGTGATATTTTTATGTCAGATGTATAGTATAATTGATTCAATCTTGGTGTGACTAATCAACTTTGGTTTAGTCTTATTAAATACACTCTTGGCAAAAAAAAGTACAGGGATTGACCCCGGCTCTAAGACATGCCCTAATATATGCAATTTAGCAAAAAAAAAACTCTTGGCATAAATATTTGATCCTGCAATGTTAAACTCTGATTACTTGATTTCAATCTTGTCCATTTAGAATAGTTTTTATCTTCTCTCTGTATTGGACTAACATGAACTATTTTAAGCTAATAAGATTTGAATGGATAATTGTCAAAAAAATCACAAGGTACAATCATTTGAGATATCCTTCATGAATCCTTGTGGTGGTAAGTAAAGGTACACTTATTTGATCCTAAGATGATTAGCTCGTGAATGACTCTGATGTTGATCATTAAATTCTCTGATATTGTACTTTGGAAGTTTGTGATCATCAACCCTGTAATAAACCCAAATTTTTAGGAATTTTTGTAACCCTTATGAACAGTAACTTTTGTTGATTATGCTGATTAAGAAAAAATTGCTTGCCACACTATATAGGAGTACTGATATTGGAATTCATAAATCGTATTAGTATTCTATAAGGTAAATAAGTGTATGTAAAGATTAGCCTCAAGGGGACCTAAAAGGATAAGGAATCAGCTTCCTACTTCCTAGGACTCCTAAGTCTATCCTAATTCAGAGGCTTGTCCACCAAGTCTCCTATACCAAGTCCAATTTAAGGACTCCCACATCTATATAAGGGGCCTCACCCCACAAATCAGAACTACGTTTTTTGGCTTGATTCTCTAATTCACAGAGATACGTAGGCATCTCATAAAGGCAGAATTAAGCTACGACACACGAGAGCAGCCATTAAAGGCCTTGAGCTCCCGAATCTTAGTAATAAATACAGCAAATAATAACCTTAGCTTTTTATCCATAACATTTGGCGCCGTCTGTGGGAAGCACAACAACAACCATGGCGAGAACTCGGAGAACAATTGGAGCTCTAGAGGAAGGAACACCATCAGAGACAACCCAGGTGATTTCATCAACCGTGGAGGTTCCTCCCCATTCAACTTATGCATCTACTCAGGAGGAAGCCCAGACAGGGGCAACTCAACCCCAGCTACAAGGGACAACTCCCCCGATTCAAGGTACGAATCCTCAAGTTCAACAAATACATATACCTGTGAATTCTCGACCCATCGGGTATGAATATTCAACTATTGTTACTACTAACCCCCCTTATGGGATGCCCCTTCACCCTGAGGTTGGTGGAAGCGGATATGCTGGGTGAAGCGAAGCACGAGGGCGGTCGCCTCCCTATATACGAGGTTTGGGTCCTATCCCTGAGGATCGGGAATTTTCTGGTCCATACACTGAGAGAGACTCCGAATCTTCGGATGATGAAGTGGCCCCGAGAAGGAGGCGTCCTGGAAAAGAGCCAATGGCCGATGGAAAGCAACGCCCCCAGAGCACCCCAGGGGCGAATCCCCAAGAAGTGCAGGAAAGGATCAGGGCTCATGAGGCTGAAATCCAAAGGCTGAGGCGTGATTTGGAGGCTCACTAGGCCGCCAGACCCCAGATTCCTCCTAGGGGGAGAAATCCTCCTCCTGTCATAGACCTGGATGGTCCGGTAAGAAGAAGGGTTGCTGTCACAAGAACTGATCCAAGCAATCTCCTTCCCCTTGGAGATCCTGATGATCCAACTCCACCCTTCACAGAAGAGATAATGAATGCCCATATCTCGAGGAAATTCAAGATGCCCACTATCAAAGCCTATGATGGCATGGGAGATCCCGCTAATCATGTTAGGACATTCTCTAATGCACTGCTGCTGCAACCCGTGAATGATGCTATAAAGTATCGGGCCTTCCCTCAAACCCTGTCGGGTATGGCTAAAAGATGGTACAGTCACCTGCCCCAAAATTCTATTGGATCGTTCAGAGAATTAAGTCAGGCTTTTATTAAGCAATTCATCAGTGGAAGAGTCCATGAGAAAAGTTCAGCATCTCTTATGAGTCTTGTGCAGGGAGCTAAGGAATCCTTGAGAGATTACCTGAATCCTTTTATAAAGGAGGCTTTAAAAGTCCCAGACCTTGATGATAAGGTAGCCATGATAGCACTGCAACAAGGAACTAGGGATGAGTTTTTCAAGATGTCCTTGGCCAAACGTCCCCCTGAAAACATGTTGCAACTCCAAGAGAGGGCAGGGAAGTATATCAAGGTTGAAGAAAACATGAGAAAGACCGTAGTGAGTAATGAGCCCACTGGAGGCAAGAAGCGAAAAACTGATCTGGAGTATATCGCTAAGGACAAATATCCTAGAACCGAACAAAACCCTGATTCAACCCCCAAGAAGGGAGGACCTGGGCAAAAGTTCACTGAATACGCTAAGCTGAGTGCTCCTAGAAGTCAGATTTTGATGGAGATTGAGAAAGATAGAGATATTCGCTGGCTTAAGCCCTTGAAGGCTGATCCCGCCAAGCTAGATAAGAGCAAGTATTGCAGGTTTCACAAGGATGTTGGCCATGACACCGATGAGTGTAGGCAATTGAAAGATGAAATTGAGTTTTTGATTCGAAAAGGAAGGTTGAACAAGTATACTGGAGATGGAGGGGACAGAAACAATAATGGAAGGAAGAACTTTGAAGATCGTAGGAGGGACCAAGACGATCAGGGGCGGAATCCCCAACCTAGAGGGCCAGTTATAAATGCAATTTTTGGAGGACCACGACGCCCTCGAGGACCTGTGATAAACACGATCTTTGGAGGTCCAACTGCTGCTTGATTGTCCAAAAATTCCAGAAAGGCATATACTAGGGAGGTTATGCATATTGTTGGAGAAGCCCCGAAGAGGGCCAGGACAGAAGTAACATTGGCTTTTGATGATTCCGACCTAGAGGGTGTGAAGTTTCCCCATGACGACCCGCTGGTCATAACACCGATAATAAGAAATAGCCCGGTTAAGAGGGTCCTTGTGGATAATGGTGCTTCTGTGGATATCTTGCTCCACGACACCTTTCTAAGAATGGGATATAACGACTCCCAGTTGACACCAACCGACATGCCGATATATGGATTTGCTGGAGTAGAATGTCCTGTGGAAGGGATAATCAAATTGCCAACCACCATAGGTACGGAACCAAGGCAAGCAACGCAGATGCTGGATTTCGTGGTGGTAAAGGCTAGTTCAACTTATAATGCTATCATGGGAAGAACAGGGATACATGCCTTCAAGGCAGTCCCCTCTTCCTACCATTCAGTCATGAAGTCTCCCACCCGAAACGGGATTGGAGAAGAGAGAGGAGATCAAAAAATGGCTAGAAGCTGTTATGTGGCCTCTTTGAGGGCAGATGGAGTCGGGGGGCAGGTTCTTCCTATTGAAGATATGGATGTTCGAGAAAATGAAGAGAATAGAGGAAGGCCAGCAGAAGAATTGGTTTCGGTTCCTTTAGACCCCGAGAATCCTGAGAGGATGACTTTCATTGGAGCCACATTAGAGGAGCCTCTTAGAGGGAAGTTAGTGAAATTTTTACAAGAAAATAGTGATGTGTTTGCATGGTCAGCAGCTGATATGCCAGGCATAGACCCGGAGTTAATTACTCACAAGCTAAACGTGGATCCAAGCCAGAAGACAGTGAAACAAAAGAAAAGAAATTTTGCCCCGGAAAGACAAGAGGCTATAAAACAGGAAGTAGAAAAGCTCTTAGAGGCTGGTTTCATTGAGGAGATTCAATTTCCGGAGTGGTTAGCAAACCCTGTAATGGTGATGAAGGCTAATGGAAAATGGAGGATGTGTATAGACTTCACTGATCTGAATGATGCATGCCCCAAAGACTGTTTTCCGCTGCCTAGAATTGATACTTTGATTGATGCCACTGCTGGACATGAGATGCTGAGTTTCATGGATGGATTTAGCGGATACAACCAGATCAAAATGCATAAGGATGACATTCCAAAGGTATCATTTATCACTGACTTTGGTGTTTATTGTTATCTTGTTATGGCGTTTGGTCTCAAGAATGCATGAGCCACCTATCAAAGGTTGGTGAATAGAATTTTTAAGGATCTTATTGGTAAGACTATGGAAGTTTATGTCGATGACATGTTAGTCAAGAATCTAGTAAAGACTGATCATATAGCCCATTTAAGGGAAGCTTTTGAGGTCCTGAGGTACCACAAGATGATGTTAAATCCTACGAAGTGTGCTTTCGGAGTAGGATCTGGAAAATTCTTGGGTTTGATGGTCTCAAAAAGAGGAATTGAGGCTAACCCCGATAAAATAAAGGCGATCCTGGACATGGAACCGCCAAAAACTATCAAGGATGTTCAGAAGCTCACAGGAAGGGTTGCTGCGCTAGGACGATTCATCTCCAAGTCAGGAGACAAGTGCTTGTCATTCTTCAAGTCACTAAAGAACATTAAAGACTTTGTATGGAGTGAGGAAAATCAGAAGGCATTTGAAGAATTAAAGAAATATATGGGCCAGGCCCCATTGTTGGCCAATCCAGTTCTGAGTGAAGTTTTATTCTTGTACTTGGCTGTTTCAGAGAGCGCCTTGAGCGCGGTGTTGGTTAAGGAGGAACTGAAAGTCCAGAAACCCGTATACTATGTCAGCAAAATCTTGCATGGTGCTGAGTTGAATTATTCAACTATTGAAAAATTCGCTTTAGCCTTGGTAATGGCTTCAAGAAAGCTGTGTCCTTATTTTCAAGCTCACCAGATTGAAGTGCTAACAAATCAGCCACTGAGAAACATCATTCACAGTCCCAAGGCAAGTGGGAGACTGATTAAGTGGGCAATAGAGTTGGGAGAGTTCTATCTCAAGTATAAGCCGCGCACGGCTATAAAAGCCCAGGCACTAGCTGACTTCGTGGTGGAATGTACCATACCCAACCAAGAAGTCGGGGGGCAGGAAGACACCATACCTCAAGACAAGGGAGTCGACAATGGGGACAAAGAGAAGGATGATAAAGAATATTGGGTTCTCTATTTTGATGGGGCATCAAAAACAAACTCTAGTGGAGCAGGATTGGTTTTGCAAAGCCCTGATGGATTCTTAATTGAGTATGCTATGAAGCTAGACTTCCCAATCACAAACAATGAGGCAGAGTATGAAGCCCTGATTGCTGGCCTTGGTCTAGCTGGAACACTTAGAGTCAAAAACTTAAAGGTCCGTGGAGACTCGAAGCTGATCATATCCCAGGTAAAGGGAGAATTTGAGGCAAGGGATGATACGATGGCTAAATATGTTCGCCTAGTAAGGGCTGTGATGACCTAATTTAATGAATGTCATATTGAACACATTCCAAGGGAAGAAAATGCTAAAGCAGATGCGCTATCAAAGTTTGCTTCATCTGAGATTGAAGAAAGTTCAGGAAGTGGGTACTTCCGTGTTTTGAAGACACGAAGCATAGATGTTAAGCTTGTGGCTCCCGTAGGCCTGGGGGCGTCATGGATCGATCCCATTAAGGCTCACATTCAAACTGGATGGTTGCCAAGCGATGCAACTGAAGCACTAAAATTAACTGTTCGAGCACTAAGGTACTCTTTGATAGATGGGATTCTGTATAAAAGATCTTTCGTGGTTCCTTACTTGAGGTGTCTCAGGCCCGATGAGGCACGCTTGGCTCTTGAGGAAGTGCATGAAGGTATTTGTGGAAAACACTTGGGGGGCAGGGCCTTAGCTCATAAGATAACCCGTTTAGGCTTTTATTGGCCAGAAATGATGGCTGATGCCAAACAATATGTAAAGAAGTGTGATCGCTGTCAGAAGCATGCACCAGTTGTTAGACAACCCCCCGAGATGCTGACCTCTATCAACTCGCCTATTCCCTTTGCTATGTGGGGGATGGATATTCTAGGGCCTTTTCCTATGGCCACGGCACAAAGGAAGTTTCTGATTGTAGCCATTGATTATTTCACCAAGTGGATTGAAGCCAAACCCTTGGCCAAAATCACAACTAAGCAGGTTGCACAGTTCCTGTGGGAAAACATTATGTGCCGCTATGGAATTCCCCGTATCCTCGTCACTGACAATGGAACACAATTCAACAACGAGGAATTCAAGAAGTATTGTGAAGAAAATGACAATGAGTTACGGTTCACCTCTGTGGCTCACCCACAAGCTAATGGGCAAGCAGAAGTAGCAAATCGAATAATCCTGGATGGATTAAAGAAAAGGATCGAGAAGTCAAGAAATAATTGGGTGGATGAGATACTTCCCATATTATGGGCCTATAGGACTACCTGTAGAGTTACGACAGGAGCAACTCCCTTCATGTTGGCATATGGGGCAGAAGCAATAGTTCCAGTAGAGATATCACATTCCTCTCCAAGGATTCAGGCTTTTAATGCAGAAGAAAATGAGGAAGGGCAGAGGTTAGCCCTGGATCTGATCGATGAAGTGCGAGATACGGAACATGCAAAGATAGTAGAATATCAGAAAAAGGCTTCATTCTACTACAACCTAAGGGTTAAAGAATGGTTTTTTAAACAAGGCGATCTGGTCTTGAGGAAGATAGAAGCATCTGGTGTAGGACAAAAAGGGAAGCTTGCCCCAAATTGGGAAGGGTCGTACAGAGTCAAGAGTGTTCAAGGTAGAGGAACTTACAAGCTAGAGACGATGGATGGTTTTGAAGTCCCGAGAACTTGGCACGCACAAAACCTGAAGGTTTATTATGTGTAGGGCAGCTGGATACGATTCTCACTCGTCAGGATGGCGAGTAGGTTGAAAAGCACCTTGAAGCTTCGCTTGCTTAGGATTTATATGTTTTAGTTTTATTACGAAGTTTATTAAGACTTGTGTGAGGGACGAATCCCAGACAATTTTATAAAATTCATTAGTTCTTCAATGAATGTTTATGGCCTAACAAACCAAATGCATGGATGCAAGAAGGGTGATAAATAAAATAAATCTAATAAATATTACAAGAAGTTCAATAAATAAAGTCTCAGAAATAAGACAAGCCACGCAGGGCTGAAAAAGCTCTAAGGAGCTGAGGTGCCCTCGGCATCCATATCATCGTCCTCTCCGCTCTCGCTGGATGTCTCTGTCGTCTCGGAGGAGGAGGAAGAGCTATCATCCTCAGCTGGTCTGGAAGAAGACTCGGGAGGAGGAAGGAGTGGATCCTGAGAAACATGATCCGAGACAACTACTCGGGTACGAAACCTCTGTAGCAAAGCCTCGTCATCAGGGCAGACATAGTCCGTCGGGTTAATATCAGGACAAGCCTCATTCACGGTTCCAAGGGCCGTGTCCCAACCTGTCCTAAAAAACCCGGGAAAGACTGAATCATCCCTAATCCTCATGGATTGGGCAAACTCCTCCGAATCCAGATAGTTGTCTATGGCTTTATCCTTCTCCGCCCGAAGTACCACCAGCTCGGCGTTGTACTCTCCGAGTTCTTCTTCCTTGCGCTTGAGCTTCTTCTCCAGGGTAGCATACTTCTTCTGTTGCCTCCTGAGGGCATTATCGGCCTTATCAGAAGCCCGCTTCCATGACTCGGCTTGCCTCACAGCGCCTTGAAAATAGGCGTTAGACTGAAATAAAGCAATCAACGAAGTATAATGCAAGAAAATGCTACAAGAATGAAAGATAAGTTCAAAAGAGAGAAGGCATACCGAAGCCAGAGATTGGGCTCCCATGAGCTTAATCCTCTCAAGGTCAGGGGTGGCCACCACATCAGTAAAGTCCTTTGGAGTCACGCTATGGTAGGACCAATCTCAAGCATGTTTCGTGGAACCAACCACGGTGTCCCCTCGGAGGAATCCCCAGAGAGGCTGGAAGGCGCCTGTGGCAGTAGCAGTAGGGGCAGCAGCAGTGATAGGAGCACTATGGCCCCCAACTCCTTCAGTTGAAGCCTCCCCCATAGGCTCTTTTTGCTTTCTCAAGAAGATAGGCTTTGTCGCCTTTCCCCGGGTGTCAAGGCCTGCGAGCCGAGCTTTCTTCATCCTAGCAGTCTCTTCAACCAGAGGAACATTGTCCTCGTTAATCTCCTTGGCAGCTGCGAAACAAAGCAAAAGACAAAATGAGTGATGTTAATAATGCATGAAATGAAATAAAGTTGAGAAGGGAAGAAAAATACCCTGTTGAGAAACAGAGGATAGTCCCACATGAATCAGGGAAAACTCCTCTAAGAGAGTCCAGCTGGTGGTAGTGCCATCATCCTGAGTAAGCCCATTATAGATAATAGTTTCTTCAGGAGTTAAGTGAATGGATTTGAGGCTACCATCACTGACCTTCCCGAAGGAAGATCGAAAAAGTGTGCCCCAATCACCATTCTCCCAACGTAACCCAACGAAACTATTCCTCCAATTTTGATTATTATCAGGAATAGAGGCGCTGTTAAAGATATGTTTGCTTTTGGGCCTTTGCTTGACATAGACCCAGCCACAGATATTGGAAGAACTATTATAACACTGAAAAACCTTCCTAAAAACAGCTACAGAAAGAGGAAAGCCCTCCCTAAGATAACAAACCATAAAACATAGAATGTTCCTCCAGGCGTTTGGAGGAAGCTGACACGGGTTGATTTGTAAATCAGCCAAAAGATGAGGAATAAAAGGATGAAAAGAAAACCTAAGCCCAGCATTAAGGGCATCTGTGTAAATGAAGAGAGTGTCGGGTCTCCAGTGGCAAGTACGGTCACCACCAGAGACTGGAACTAATCTAAAAGGAGGAAGGACGTTATAACGAGCATTTAGTTTATTGAAATCAATGTTGTGCCAAGTGTTACAATGATTAAAAGAATCGAGATGTGCAGTAGAGGGATATTCATCCCCCCTAGTGTTAATCATATTGATTAAAGACATGTACGAAGAACGGATCTCGATATCCTTACCTCGTTTTGAAGGCGAGGCAATCTTCGCCGCTCTCTCGGAATTCTTGTCAGCCATTAGTAAAGCCTAGAAAACCTGAAAGTCTTGAAGGGAGGAGTGGCCAAAAAAAAAACTAAAGGAAGAGAAGAGGGAGAAATTTGTAGGATGAGTGGAGAAGTGAAATGAGAGGTGTGAGGAATCACACTCTCATCCCACCTTTTTATAGCCAAGAAGAAGGGGATTTGGGCCTCAAAAAAGCCCATATGGGCCCAAAAATGGAAGGATCTGGAATGTTCCAGATTATTTTAGAAAAATCTTAGAAAAATATGGAAAAATCTGGAATGATATAGAAATTCCAGAATATTCTGGAAGTCAGGCTTAAGAGTTAAAGCCCAATCCAAGTTTGAATGGGCTTTGGATATTAAAGCATGATAAAGGCCCAATCCAAGAAAGCCCAGAAAGAGGGCCCAATTAGTTGACAGACAAAATCTCAGATTTAAGAAATGGGCCCTGGATGAAGACCCATTAAGAGGGTGGCCTAAGAAATCCAGGCCCAAATCAAGGACCCAAGAGAGTCCACCCCAGATGTATGGCCCAACTTCAAGGTAAAAAAAAGGGGGGGGGGGAGCCTGACCCAATTCGATCAGAACCTGCACCAAGATCCTAGTCGATTGCATTGAGGTCGATTTTCCTTCGACCAAGGCTGAAAAAAGGGGCTATTTCGGTCAAGAGAAGGATCCTGACCAGAAATTCCTGGTCGAAAAGGGGAAATAACTGTTTCATTCAACCAGAATGCCAGAACATTTTTTGACCCTGTCGACCAGGAAGCAAAGTAAAATCCTGATCGAATGGACCCTGCCCGAATTTACGTCGACCTGGGCAACAAAAGATGGCTAATTCGGTCAAAAAGCATGAAATCCTGACCGAAATGAAATCCTGGTCGAAAAATTCTGCTTGAAATAAAAAAAAGGGGGAAAAATCCTGGCCGAAATTCGACCAAGATTCCTGATCGAAACCATCCTACCTGAAATCTTGTCGACCAGGGCAATATGAAGGTTAATTCGACCAGGATCCTGGTCGAATGGATTCCTGGTCGAAATCTGTATAAAAAAAAAGGAGAGAAAAGGAAGAAAAAAGAAGAAAAAGGAGGGAAAAATTCCTGGAAAATTACAGAAAAATAAGGAAATTCCTTAAATAATTTCTGAAAAATACTAATATTTTCAGGAATAAGGAATAAATCCAGAAAATAAAGGATAAATCCCAGAAAATTAGGGAAAAATCCAGAAATTAAGGATAAATCCCAGAAAATTAAGGGAAAAATCCAGAAAATAAAGGATAAATCCCAGAAAATTAGGGAAAAATCCAGAAATTAAGGATAAATCCCAGGAAATTAGGGAAAAATCCAGAAATTAAGGATAAATCCCAGAAAATTAGGGAAAATCCAGAAAATTAGGGAAAATCCCAGAAAATTAGGGAAAAATTCCTGGAAATTAAGATAATTCCTGAATAAAAGGAAGATTCATTGTAAATGTGTAGGTCGCTCCATACTTTACGGAAAAACGAAACCCTGTAAGGGAACGAATAGACTTAACTTCTGCGAAACCTAATCAATGTTTCCCAAAAGTTGGGGGGCAAATGATAGGGATAAATAAATTATGATTGTATAATTAAATACTGCATTAATTGTACAAGCTGTGGGCTGCTAGGCCCAATAAAAAGATATATGATACTCAGACCAGAAAGGTTAAGCCTGATGGACCAGATCAGGTCTGATGGAATAAAAACGGCCCAAAAGCCCTAATTATTAATTAATTTCGTAATTAATTAATAAGGGAAAAATCAACAATTGAGAAGAGTCCCGATAAGGATATAAATCCTTATAGATTAGCCTCAAGGGGACCTAAAAGGATAAGGAATCAGCTTCCTACTTCCTAGGACTCCTAAGTCTATCCTAATTCAGAGGCTTGTCCACCAAGTCTCCTATACCAAGTCCAATTCAAGGACTCCCACATCTATATAAGGGGCCTCACCCCACAAATCAGAACTACGTTTTTTGGCTTGATTCTCTAATTCACAGAGATACGTAGGCATCTCGTAAAGGCAGAATTAAGCTACGACACACGAGAGCAGCCATTACAGGCCTTGAGCTCCCGAATCTTAGTAATAAATACAGCAAATAATAACCTTAGCTTTTTATCCATAACAGTGCCGGTGGAAAAAGTGCTGTCATGAAAACTAGATGAATGTTTGGTAATTTTTTTAATTTATGCATATTTTGAGATGTAATATATGAAAATAATATTTTTGAGAAGGTGTGATGGTGAAACTGATAGCTACTTCTTGCGAAAGCTTAAAAAATCTTTTTCCAAAACCATGGAGGGACATGCTTTTGCTAACAACAACTTTTAGACCAAAAGCATTTTTCCAGACAACAACTTTTAAAATTTACCAAACACCTTTCTGACAGCTTTTCAGCAAAAAGTTGTTGTAGCTGTCTGCAACAGCAATACCAAACGGGGCCTTAGCCAAGATTGATTTATGATCATGTATTAGAATCTTGATTAATTAAATCAAGGTTAAATTAATTAAACTAATGAAAACACCACAAAATTAGTCCAAGCAAACAAGAAGCATTCTACCATCTCATTTTCCCTCTCAAGCTCTCGGCTTCTCTTGGAAACAAAAGGAAGAAAAATCAAAGTTCAAGCTATACTCAATTTTATTTATCAGGGTAATCATTTAAGCTTCTTGGTGGTTAGTTATGCATATTCTAGGAATCTAAGTTTCCATTTCCTTACCTATATTTTCTATTAATTCATGGATGAAGATGATGAATAGTACTTTTTAGATATTAACTTTGTGTTCTTGATTTCTTTAGAAAGATCAAGCTAGTAGGAGGATAGATCAAGGCTCCCTAAGGCTTCCTATCAACTTATCACACACCAAGGAAGGTATAAGCTTCAAACCCTAGACTTTACTTTGACTATTAGTGAGTTTGATGGTTGGTTTTGTAAATGAGAAGCATGATCTATGATTATTAGTAGTTTGCTTTGAATTTGGAATGATTTGGTGAATGAATCTTGTTTATAATTAATAGAACTTGATTGTGGTTGGTTGAGATGAAAAACCTTGAGAATGTGGAATGGTATGGTAGGTTTTAGATGAGGTTTCATTGTGTTGGTAATTGTGGGTGGTTTGATGAGGTTTTAGTGTAGTAAGAAAATTGGAAAACTCGTAAACATAGGCGTCGTAACGCCTATTTTCCCTTAGACTGTTTGTGAATGACACTCGGACGAGAGGACTCACTGACCAATCTGTAACTTTGCCATGTTTAGCTAGATCATGTCGTAATCTTGGTTTTGGTATGTGGTTCACTTAGATCCGATGTATAGCTTTGGAGAAATGACCGTTTTAAGTAACGACGTTTCACGAACGAACCTTTACCCCTCGCTTTACTTTGAAACATTGTTTAAGGCCCTTAAATGACTAATTGGTGTATGAAACAATTATGTAAGTTTAATTAGTTAGTTGGTAGAGTACTCGTGAAAGAGTCACTTTAAAAAGTTAATCGGTTAATTTTATAAAAATGGTAGAGCCGAGGGTACTCGAGCGACTAATGTGAATCGTTGAGCGTAAAAGCGAACGTTAGGGTCTAAATGGTTATAGTCTAGTTTCTTAAGAGACCTTAGTTTGATTGCAACTTATATATTGTTTATTATTTACCAGACTCATGCCAGGCCTTTTACCACCCCCGGTCGATCATGTAAGTTTTCAATCCGTATAGCTGTTGTTGTGATATACATATATTTATATATGCATTATCTTGTGATAAATGCATGTTTGTTGTTTAACAAATCTTTCGCTATATTGAAGCATGTTAATATGAGGTATATATATGCATTCTTTCTTTGAAATTTGATATTTCGTTATCAGTTCAATTGTTTATAAACTGCATAATACCCATGCTAGAGATATGCATTATTTACGTATACCCTTAGTATAAGGAACCAAAGTCGAACATTTTTCTAAACCGGGAGACGATGTTCCCGAGTATATTATATATTTATATATTTATTTATTTGTTTAGTTTTCAAAACTACTAATCGAATAATGTTTATTCGATTGTTTTAAATTATAAGTGAATATTATTTTTCAAATATTCATTTAAGATTCTCATTACGATCAAAGACTATTTTAATTATTTGGATAGAGTATTTACTTCTGAAACTTATTTTATTTTATTTAATAAATGAATATTAGTTTAAATATTCATTCGAGGACTTATGACTCCACTTATTTTATTAAATAATATTCTTTATTTTCTTAAAGAATAATGTTTCGTTATTCACCTAGTATTTGAGAAATGATTGATACCGTTAAATCATTTTACTTTAAATATTTCTAGAAAATTATTTTCAAAACTTTTACTTCATTTTTTTGGATAAAAGCTATTCTTTACTGGAATATTGTTTATAAAATAATATTTAGATATCCTTCGATTATTTTGGAACTGATTTATTCTATTAAATCATCCTTATTCCAACCGCTTTCAAAAATATTTTTGAGTCTTCAAAATGATTTAAAAAAAAGTTAGAGCGGATCCCAAAAATTGTTTTTATTTTAATTCTTCCCTTTGGAGGAGGGACTTAAATAGTCGCTCAAAACCTCAGGGATCTGGCTCCTGGTGTATTTTTGTCGCAACAAAGTTGCTGATTTGATAAAAGAGCTTTTGATTACTTGCCCAACATTCGGGAAGTAAGTCCATCTAAATGAGTCAGCATAAGCGACAGGCCGGGGTACGGTCTATCAAGGTGTGAGAGGCTGGGTGATAGTCCATCAACGCTTGAGTGGCCGGATAACAGTCTAGCGCAAGGTCCTAATGTGGCCAGGGTGATGATCGGCGACAAATTCATCCATCTACTAGTAGAGAAAGTGACTTAATCGGTATCTTTTCCTGATCAGCAAGATATCGGTTTATGCCAAGGGTTTTCTTCTTTCCAAATTCATTGGGTATTACAACTCTGTTTATACTTTTCATAACAGAGAAAGTATGCACAATATATATATATAAGTGTATACATATATATCGTGATTTGATGAAGTATCTCGTAACTTTAATTCTTCTAAATGATATTTCAAGGATTGGTTCTATAAAAGTTTTATCTTGTAACTCCTCCTATTTGACGAGTTTCTGAAAACTTATTATACTTTGAACAGTGGTAGTTCAAGTAGTTTTCTAAAGAGTATAAGTATATTGAAGTATTTTGTAACTTGATTTTATTTTAAAACTTATACTTTGTAAGTAATTATCTTACAGCTGATAAAGTTTTTCAGTAAGTTATCATTTCAGATACTTGCACTATTGATTAAACTATATATTATCTTTTGAGCTGTAATGCTCACTCTTGCTTCATTTCTTCATCACATAACCATAGTTAGGAAGGATGGCCAGACTCAAGAAGAGTTAGCGCAAGAGTGTGGGAAGCATCCCGCGTCTTCTTGTTGATATCTTAGTCGCCATTGCTGTAGAGGTAGACATATCTGTAGTTTAGGCGTTCAACTTTTGGGAATCAATTATGTATAATTATAATTTATATTGGATAATGGCAACAAACTATAAACTTATTAAGTAATCATTTTGGGTTTGTAATAACTTTTAACTTATGTACTTCAACGACTTTACTTATTTCAATTTCATCTCTAAGACTATAACGTGTAGTAGAGTGTGTGTATTATTGTGGGGTCACAGTATGCAGTTATTTATTTTGATTCAAGTTAAAGTATTATTAATGGAAATAAAGACCGTGATGACCCGGATCCCCGACCCGGATCTGGGGTTGTTACAGAAATGGTTTCAGAGCAAAACATTAGAAACCTCGGAGATGATGCGACGATATAATAATAAATTCACAAAGATAATAAGAACTCGTTCCAAGTGCATAGTCAGGATACTTAACGTAGCACTGAACGTTAAAACCCTTAGGGGAACTCTTATAATTATCATGATAGTAACTTAGCTCGTTTAATTTATAGGTGCGCGAGGTATAAGATCTAGAGATCGATGAGTAGGAGCACGATGAAGCATTGCTACGTGCTGAGGATCAGGTTGAGCCTGATGAGGATGTTGCTGAGGAGGAGGACCCCTCGGAGGATACTGAGCCCCTTGTTATTGAGGAGACTGATTAGGAGGACCCCATGGAGGATAGTGAGCCATTTGCTGATGCGGATGATGAGGAGGATCCCTTAGAGGAGACAGAACCAGATATTATTGAGATTTCTGATGATGAGGACCCGGAGGAGGTATCAGATGCTGATTGTAATAATTGGGATTTTCGCAATGTTTTTATATAAGAAAAGTACAACTTTATGTTATAATTGTGGAATATGCGGATTGATGTGAATAAAATATTAAGTTATATAATTTTGTGGTTTACATGAAATTTCTGTGCAATAGTATTAAGGAACGGGCAAAATCTCGTTCCAGTTTGATGAGCCAGCTAAAAAGGGTTAAGCTGGGATTGTCGGGTCGCCAAGTAGAACGAGACCCGTTATTCAAAAGATGGATTAAAATAGAATTATATGCTAAGGTGTATAGATAATTGTGGTGATTATTATGTGGATATGTGTTATTTGTGATTACATGTGTGAATTTGTGAATTCGTGAGCTTTTAAATATTTTTAAAATGATTTATTTGATTTAAATAAGGATTTATTGGTCCTTATATATTTTTAGAAAATTATTAAAATGCGATCAAGGTGTGAGATTTGTTTTATTATCTCTAAAATAGTCAAGGGGACTTTTTAAAAATGATAGTTGGATTTATTTGAATGTTCTGATATTTTAAAATTATTTTATGGAGTTTATTTCTATTATTTGGGATTTATTTGTAAAATCCATAGATATTAATTCGTCCGCTCAAAAATTTATTTTAAAATATGGGTGAAGAGCTAATATTATGTTTTATTTTATAAGAATAAAAGTTTGTCTATTTGCAATTAGAGTGGACATAAATTGTATTTATTCTATTTGATTTTGTAAATGAAAATAGAAAAAGGAGAAAGGAGGATTTGCAAATAACTAAACTACTCTTAAATCATATATATATATATATATACTACTCCTCTTCTTTCTTCATTCTTCTTCTCTACCTCCGCTCTCTCTCTCTCTCTGTCTTTCTCTCTCTCCCTCCCTCCCTCCCTCCCTCCCTCTCTCTCTCTCGAACATCTCTATCTCTACTCTCGGCACTCTCTCTCTCTCTCTCTCTCTCTCTCTCTCTAATCTCTCTCATTTCATAATCATTCTTTGATCCGAGACCATAAACGTGTTCTATTTTGCTTTTAGTTCATGATATGAGCTTACATGTGGTTGTTTTTCGAATTTCTTTGAAACCCTCATTTGGGTTTTGCAACAATTATAAACAAAATTTATTCCGGGCTATGTATTTATTCGGTTTTGATTATAGTTAATTCAGATTTGATTTCTTGTGATGTTATTATGATTATATGAGCAAATGATAATCCAAAATCAAGTTATTGGTGGAGTTCGATTGAAAACCCCAAAACGGGGCACCACCGTGCTTTGCCGCCGTCGGCGGTGAACCTCCGGTGAGCTGACGGGGACAATGATGTACATGAGTCCGAGAATTCCACAAACTCTTCATTTTAAACTTGTATCCTTGCATGCATGTTGATTTTTGATTCGAAAAACTCGTGTTTAGCTTCGGTTTTTGAAGGAAATGGTTTAAATGGTTGTTCATCGTTAGAGTTGGGTTTAGATCGAGTTTAACACTTGATATTTGACCTTGCATGTTGATTTGGTTAGTTGCTTGTTGTTTTGGTTGAAAAAGCTGAATGGTGCTTTAGTTTAAAAAGGAAAATGGTTCAAATTATTTGGTTGATTTGATGTGATTCACGATTTTGATTATATGGCGTATTTAAGTTCGATTACGTGTTTGTTGATAATTCATTTGAATGATTCTAGATTAGCGGTTGCATGCATGTGCTTGTTCATGGATTTTTCTATAATTCTTGAGTCTAATTTAAAAAGAGTAATTCAAATTTCTATTTGGCTTAAGATTGAGCAATTGATTAGTAGAAATTCTAATTGCATGTTGATTTTGGTTTAAAAAACCGAATGGAACTCTAGGTCTAAGGAATTTGGTTCGAATTATGTGATATACAATTGGTATGATTTTGTTCTTGGGTATTAAGTGAAAGTAGGTTTGGTTTTTATCTAAAAGTATGCATGTTAATGTTAAGTGGTTGCGTGTTGATTTTATTTGATTTATCATGTTGTTTTGGTTCGAATTTTTGGATAAAAAAGGGTGAATAAGCTGTTTTTCAAGAATGATTGATATTTGAGTGATTATAAATATTTGATTATGATTGATTAATGTGGTTGATTGTATTAGAAGGGTAATAGTAATTACGAGTACGTCATGTCCGACTCTCGACGAGATAGTGAAAAGGTTGTATATGGTATCGAGTTATTCAAATCGGTGATTATTTGCTAAAAGTAAAGCTTTGAGATAGTTGGTGATATAAAGAGTATAAGAGTATATCTTATTATGTGCTACGTATATGTATGCGTATAAAAGATAAATGTTTATTGTAATTGGGGTAGAAGTTAGACATTCTGAGAAACATCGGGAACTGATCAAGTATCTAATTAGGGTTCTATTTTGTATTGAAGATTTGGATAGCAGAGGCATTCGGGCTAGTAAAGGGAAGGAAATCTTAGGTGGAAGTAGCTCAGGTTCCATTAAACATGAAAGCTTTTTGAGGCAAGTAACTCTGCCTTCTGTTATGAATTGATTATAGAGAGGTTATCATTGATGCCATGCACTGAAAGAGTAAAATTTGTTATTGATCCTTGTGATAACCCTGCTATTGATTCTTGTGATAAACTTGTTATTGATCCTTATGATAAACCCTAATAGTAACCCCTTTGCTTCAAGTACGTATACCCTATCCTTTTATTTTTTATTTTATGATCCCTTGACCCTAAGAGAGTCTTTATGAACTTTTCATATGTTACATCTTGTTAACCTAGATTCCTTGATAATCCCTTATGCCTTGTTATGTATCGTTCTTTGGAACTATCCTTATTGCGACCTTATACACCCTGTTTAACATTTGATCGATATCCTTAACTTATGATCCCTGCTTACCTTCGATTTGTTCACTTCCCTTGAATTTTTAAATTGGACTTAAGAATGACTTTCGACTTGAAATAGTCCAAATGATTTAACTTATCAGTAATGTTAAAACTGAATTTAGTTAAAATTTCTCGTATGCCAACACAAAGGTTTTCCAAAAGAATTCCTTAAAGATTGCATAGAGACATAAAAGGCTAGTGGGACTAGTCTAGTCATATAAGAGGCTAGCGGGGCTAATCCAATATAAGGCTGAAATAATACCATAGGTACCTTAATGTCCGGATGGAGGTCAGTACGGGCTGATCACCTGTATTACATTTAAAAGATGGATATTCCAATCAAGGGCTCTTTAATATTTTATAAAAGAGGAAATGTTTATCTTTGATAAAGCAGTTTGCTTCTTTTACTTAAAATAAAACAGATTGAATTGTATCTTCTTTAAAGTTATTAAATTTGATCGAGAACCCTGTCACTTTACTTTGTTATTGATTCTCGAAGCTTGAATGATTGCTTCATTTAAAATGAGAAACTCCCTAAGAACCCCTTTGTTTATTATGATGAATGTCGGCTTTCTCTCAACTTTGAATCTTGGAAAACTGGGAACCTTTTCCAAAGCATTTACCTCGCCATTAATAGAATACTGCCACCTAGCTTAGTTTTATTTTGAAATAGAATGCCTCAGATAATGTTATTTATGTTTATATTTAGAACTGCTATATAGTTGCTTGCTGAGCTTATTTTGCTCATTTATTTGCTTTGATCTAACAATGGCAGTTAAGCAAGAAGATGGCCAGACCTAGGCACGCCGCTCACAAGAGCGTTCTTGGCGGTCGCTACCGTGTTGTGGGATTTTAGATGCCAGAGCAGGTAGATGGTGTGTGAGCAAGCGATAATAAGTTGGTGGGAAGTGTATTTGCTAAATTAGATACTTTTGGGTTATCTGCCGATTCCAAGTCAGAATCGAATAGTTAATTTTATTCATATTTTGGGTTGTAATTAATATATTATGGTTGGTAGTTGTAATCTTGTCTCATACTTTATTCTATTAGATCCTAATAGTTTTCAGGGTTTATTAAATTTCCGCTATTATATTGCTAGTTATTGTGGTCGTGAGTCCTCATTTCCTAACCCCAAGATTGAGGGCATCACACTGATGATATTGAGACCTCTGCTGAGGAGCCGGTTGGTGCTATTGTGGAGTACACTGGTACACACCTACCCCCACTCCCTGTGGTCAGAGCCCCTACCCCTCCACCATTACCCTTGAGTCCCTATGATGATGGCTCCGAGACTCTTACTCTAGAGCCCATGCAGACTGAGGACGCAACCCTAAAAGATCCAGATTCCCCACCCCTCGACCCTGCTCCTAGGCAGTCAGTGTTGGCTCATGGCTATGTTTGGGATGTCCTGAGTTCGCGATTGGCTGTTGCTGAGGCAAGGTTGGATGAGGCCAGGAGGGAGTTAGCGGCAGAGACAGCTAGTAGGCGTGCACCGTTCATGAGGTGAGAGCTACTATACCTCCATCTCAGAGGAGAGAGCTGTTAGGATGAAAACACGCGCTAATATTCACAAAAGTATACGCGATCGCAAGTAATATAGAATTATTTCTAGTTCGTTCCCACAAAGACCGATTTAGGTTAATTTCAATCAATGCACTTATGCAACAATGGTATGGTTATTATTTAATGCTAAGACGATTAACAAATGGAGATTGTTTATAACTACGATTAACTAAGAGATTATACTAAAGAACATTAATTAAGAGATTAAAAGGGATTGATTACTATATGTCACAAACATGGGATTCTAACTTCATTACTACTTCATTCAATAGCCCTTTTGTTCTCAACCTTAGCATGTAATGGTGATGACACTAATCAGATAACACGAAACTAGTAAACGCCAACTTTCGTTGTACGATTACACTACTATCAGACATCCACAAAAGAGATAGAAGTTGAATATACACCAATTATATTGAGACCCTATATGTCTATAGAATTTGACAACATAACGGTTTAATGCACAAGTTATCTATCATGATTATATAGGATAGGTAAGATGGTTAAAATTACCTACGAATCATGCATATCAAATACATGAACCTATGCTAGCATGGCATGTTCTAAACCCCTATATTCACTTTCACTTCCATAGAGATTAACACGCTATCTTATAAGTCCGCGATGCTCAAAAGACGAATAAGCACAACCAATATTAGGATATCATACGATCACCACACACTAAGGCATCAAAACATATTAACTAAAGAAATCCATAAGTAAATCCGTTAGAACCACACGATAACGATTAGCCCATAATCGGACTCATCATCAACGTGGGTTCCGATGAAAGTATGGTATAATAAATGTAGTCTTTATACTGAATAAATAATAAACCAAGTACGTAATAAGAGTATAGGTTCACAAATAAGAAAACTAGCATCGAAGATTATAACTTAAAACAAAGAATCACAAGAATAAACTAGATCCTCTTCTCCTTGGTTGAATTGTATTATACGGTCTTCTTACACCTTCTCCTTAAGCTCCGGTACGTCTTGTTATTGAGAAACGATCTTAAGTTAACATTATATAGCAGCCCATGTAGATTAGAAGTCCAGAGAATCAGAATTGTAGTAGAAACATGATTCCTGGAAATCGACCCAGCGTGGCCGCGCGCTTCACCAGCGCAGGCGCGCAGCAATTCTGCATCTTCGGCGCGGGCGCGCGCTACTACAGCGCGGGCGCGCTGACCTTCTGGAAAATCTTTATTTTCTTGTTTTTTTGGCTGTTTTGAGTTGGCAATCCTCGAACAATCTTCCTGAGCACCATCCTAACACCAATTTAGCACCAAAATAATGCTAAATCTCCTGAGTCTTTTATTTATGTCTGAAATGCAAAAATACTATAAAAACACATCAAATACACAAGTAACTCGAGTACAAAACACCAATTCAAGCCTTTATAGAGCATTCTAAGTGGACATAAATTCCACTTAACAAGAGCTGACTGGGATCAAACTCATGGCACGTGCAAGACTCTGATCACTTCATGGAGACAGACATGGCAGGATATCTAGGAGGCATGCTGATTATATTTGTCATCGTGCTATGGAGAGAGTATGGGAGAAGACCCGCTCTCCTGATTGATTCAGGATTAATGATGTAGTAGTCTAGTCGTCTAGTTATTAGAGGGCATAGTAAGAGCCAATTTTCCGGGATTGTTGACTTGTATATAGTATCCCTTTCTCTGACTAGACAGATAGGCTCATGTATTTCACTTTTGGGCCGATGACTGTAGCACGGTTGTACTTTTGACCAGTTCAGACTATGTATTTCCCGCATCATGTATATATTTGTTTCTATTCATTTCAGTATCAGTTCCTTGATGACAGGATCACTATGTTATCTTTATTATTTCTGCACTTCTTGCGATTAGAACTGTCATATTTATATAAAATTGTGAGATACGTTCTCCATTTTGTAGCGACTGTGCATGGTACAATATTATGTGTATGATGGTGACCTAACATGGATTTTTTTTTAAAATTTATCGGTAATGTGCCGCCAAGAAGAATTAATATTAGGGCAAACCATGGGTTTGAGGACCAGGGGAGCCATAACCAAGATGGTAGAAACCAAGAACACAGTGAAGAGGAAGATGAGGATTATGTTGAACAGGATGACTCCCAGTATGGAGTGGAGGAGGAAACATTTGATGTTTGAGGATTTGAGATAGAGGCTGAAGAGGGAGAAGCTGAGGTTGAGCAGCAGGTAGCGAACCCAGGCATGGATCCCATGGGGCAGTTCATGCAACTACTGAGGCAGAACTTGGAACTTCAACCGAACCCACCACCTCAAGGAAATAATAATGTTATGGCACTACACCATAAATGGCCTACAGCAACACCATGAAAATGTTATAACAGGCCCAAAAAAGTGTTACCACAGCCAGAAAAAGGCCTAAGGTAACATAAAAATTAAGTTGCTTTTTTTGGAGTTACCTTTGGCCCCTAAGATAACATTATGTTTACCCTGGTGTAACATTGACATTTGTGTTACAATAGCAGTCAAAGGTAACATCAATTTGTGTCTATAGTATCACATTATGTATGTTACCTTTGCACTTAGATTTTCCAAAAAAAAATGGGACCCTCCAGTGGGGCCCACAGTGGTAGCATCAAATTTGTACCAGGGGTAACACTTTGAACAAGCTACTCTAACACTTTATGAAGCTACTGTAATAATTTACCAGGAAGAAAAATGAAAAACTAATATCAGAACGTGTGAAATCGACTGTAAAATTTGAAAATATATTACATTAATCTAATACATTCCAAATTTCATAATCTCAACTACATTCAAAACCAGTCTACAATCTACAGAAATCACAATAAATTTAACCAATACAACCAACTAATCTACATCCCAAAACTTGATCCACTTCCTGCTAGGACTAGCAGCCGAGAACTTGACACGTATGCATTCATCAACAAATATATAGTTGTTAAAGCTGAAATGAGAAAAAATAAAGGTTAGGCCATACAATACCCTATATATATACCCCATGCAAAATTATTGTACTTCTATATTCTATAACAACTACTATTTTACAAACCTGATGCATATATACATACAACATTGGCTGCAAACTCAATGATGCCAATGTATCTCCCCATCTAGCTAGCACTTTTCGCTGCATCAACATGATCATGGGGTATCTCTATTTGTTTTCTTTAACTTTTCTAACACTAGCAGGATAAATTTCTTATGAACATAAAGTACTAGAAAGTTGGATATGAAGTACTAACAAGCTGTTTCCGGTTTGGAGAATAACCTCAGGAGCCATCCAGTATGGGGTACCCTTCATTGATTTGGCACCGGTCATCGTAGCCTATGCAGAAACACAAAATGGATTTGATATATTTGCACTTTGATACTAGGATTTTAAATAGTAAAAATAGTATACCGTATAATATAATTATAAGTGACAAGAGCATTTTCCATACCAGTTCAACAACTTTCTTAGATGCTCCAAAATCCGCAAGTTTAATGCACCCCTTATTATCAAATATGATATTTGCCCCCTACATATAGCATATGACTTAAGAATAAGATAAAGGAGCAGTCAAAGAAAAGCTTCTTTGCTTCTCCAGTTACAAATTTCCGAAAAACAATAAAGTACCTTGATGTCTCTGTGCATTATACCATTTTTGTGAAGGTATTCCAGTCCCGGTAACAGCTGTTTTGTATACATTCTCCGAACCTGCTCGGCACATAAGTATAATAACCCTGTATAAGCTTCTACCGCAAAGATGTAGGTGAATTAAATTAAATCAGGATAAATAGGAAACATTATTGGTAGCTCTTGTTTTAAATCATTATAGTTGTTTCCAGCTTAGCAATGGCCAATATACACATCCTTATGCTCTAAAAGTTCACTTATTTTGTTCATTACCAAAATAATTAGTTTCAAAACATATGTAATAAGTTTCATTCACTTACAGACTCGGGAAAAGACCCAAACTTCTCGAGGAGGGACGGGAATGATCCTCCTGGAACAAACTCTAACAAAATATTAAGTGAATCATCCTCTTTAGTAGTTCCAAGATATCTCTGGAAAGAAATGGAAAAACAAAAAAAAAGTTATCAGATACGTGAACACATATCCATATAATTCCAAATTTACTGTACTCACAACAATGTTTGGATGAGAGAGATTCTTTAACAACTTCACTTCCTCCTCAAGTTCCCGAACATGAGCCTATATATAAGCATGTTCATCGAATAGTAAGTTACATTAGTATCAGGCTATTACTATTAGAATATTATTACGGTGGGAAATTGAAGAGAATCATCAGAGACATTTACCCTGCAGAATCTTAAAGCATACCTACTACTGTTTATGTTTCATATTCACTAGTCATCTGCTACAAAGATATCTATGCTTGGCTGATGAACTATACATACAGCAGTTCTCCGTGATGTTAGCTCTACTGCAATGGTAAGCCTCTTTCTTTGTTCAGTTGATAGATCATTTACTCCTAGGAGTCCAACTATCGCATTTCGCAGCACATCCAACTCAGCTAACTCCATCACTTCCTCAACAAACATCTAAAAAGCGAGAAAATGTTAATATATCAACCTCGTCTGATTTGGTTAGACAAATCCAAATTCTTGCTCTAGTCAAATTTACTAAATCTAACAATCAAACTAAATAATTTTTTTGACAAAAAAAACTAATTAAATTCTTATAGTATAAGAACCAAGTAACAAAATAACCATTTTATGCTTACTCTACAAAGAAAATTAACTAAATTAAATGAATAACCTTATTGTAGAACGTACATCAGAAGCAGCAAAAAAGAATCTTATTCAAGCGACAAGCATCTCAATATAATTATCTCTCTCGTCTGGATCTACTCAAACATCACATATTCAAAGTCGTTAGTTCTTGTAATTGACATAAAAATACTACATAAAAACATATTAGAAAAGGAATCACGTCATACTTGCATCATATAATCACATACCTAAATATAAGAAAGGGATCGAGTACCTTAATGTAGAAGGGAAAGCTAAGCCCAAGCTCAGAAATTCAATTAGGACCTAAAATAAACCAAACTAAACCTGGAACAAACTGATAAAACCAATTAATTGGAGAAAAAATCAAAAAACAAAAACCCCCAATTCAAACATGAAAAACCTAGTCTTGTTTGAAACTCGAATCGGTTCAAGAAGCCCCCATATCCATCAATCTGCGAAAATCTAGCTCTTACTTGAATGAAATCGACTTTAGTATACCATTAAAGCAGAGAGAAACGCAGGGAACAACGTAGAGAGTTGAGAGAGAACGAGCAAGAAAGGGAGATAAAGGGATAGAGGTATAAAATATTTTAACTTGCCCAAATTTTAACCGGCTAATCTGAAAAATTTGCCGCTTCTTCAAATTTTTTGGCCCAAATTTTAGCCCGCCTGTACAATTTACCACTTCATTTGTATTTTAATTTTCTTTTTTTCAAATAAATTATTTATTATAAATTATAATCAAATTATTTATCATTTAAAAATAATATCACTTGCTATAATTTATAAATCCAACCAATAAAATTAATTTTATCAAATTAGTTATTTTTAAAATCAAATAATAGAATTATTTATGTTTTTTATTTCTTTAAAAGAAAAAAAATTATATATTAAAAAATATATATTATTAATTCAATATGCAAAACAAAAAAATTATTAACTTATTTGATTAAAATTATATTTTTAAATTATTAGTTAAATATATTACAAAGTTAACTAATTAAGACACAAATTATTAAAAAAAATGATAATATATTATTGGTTGATACCCTATGGTAACATAATTTCACACATGTTGCATGGTGTAACACTTTATGTCTATAGTAACATGTTGGAAAAGCTATGGTAACATCAAACATGTAATGTTGCAGTAGACAAAGATAAGCATAGCTAATGTAACATTAGTTTGTAACATTAATGATCAAACTATTGCGATAGGCCATCTATGGCGTAGTGTGGCAAACTCTTTCAGGGCATTTAAGTCCCTTAAGCCCCCTAAGTTCCACGGATCAGCTGACCCTGTTGAGGCAAGAGCATGGCTAAAGGAAATGGAGAAATCCTTTGAGATTCTGAGCATTGATGAGGCACAGAAGACTGTATTTGCTACTTACCTTTTGAAAGGAGAGGCCAACTAATGGTGAGAGGCCAAGAAAAATATGGAGACAGATGTAATCATAACTTGGGAGAGGTTCAGTGAATTGTTTCTGGGGAAGTATTTCCCGAGATTTATGCAGAGCCACATGGAGCTCAAGTTTTTAGAGCTAAAGTAGAATAACTTATATGTAGCAGATTACGAGGCTAAATTTACTGAGTTATTAAGGTTTGTGTTGAAGTTTGTAAACACCAAGGAGAAGAAAGCTAGGAGATTTCAACAGGGATCGAAACAGTGGATTCAGAACAGGGTGGCAATATCCTTGAGCTTAGAGACTATGCTACTGTGGTACAAAAGGCAATAATTGCGGAAGCTGGAAGTGGACAGATGCACAAGAAAAAAGAGAAGAAAGGGATAAAGAGAAATAACATAAGTATGGGTGGAGGTTCCGCATGAGGGAGCTTCCCAAATAGGTTTAACCGAAGAGCAGTGTCCCTACTAAGGAGGAGTGCTGGGTTTAGACAACCTGTGAGTGTGAATGTGAGCCAAAGCGGCCCGAAATCGGGAGTTTCCCATTCCAACCAATCTCGACCGCCATTACCATCATGTAATACTTGTGGAAGGATGCATTCCGGGGAGTGTAAAGGGAATCTATTAACCTGCTTTAAGTGTGGTCGAGAGGGTCACTATTCTAACAAGTGTACTTCATAACCCCCCAGCATCAGCCTGACCACCATCTGTTGTCAGTGTGGACGCCCAAGACACATGAGGAGGGAATGCCCAATGAACAAACCAGTGGCTTCAAGAGCGAGTAAGGTTGCCTCCAATAAGCCACCTACTGCAAGAACTTTTAACATGACAGTTCAAGTTGCTATGAAAGACTCTGATGTGATAGCAGGTACCCTCTCTCTAAATTTAGTCAGTGCAAATGTTTTATTTGATTTAGGAGAAACTAAATCTTTTATATCAAGGGACCTTGCACATAAATTAAGACTTAAAGCTGAACCCTTGATAGAACCCTTGCAAGTAGAAATAAACAACCATGAGGTTATTCCTGTTAACCAGATTCACCATGCCTACGAGTTAGGCATAGGTGAACAATCATTTAGTGTTGATCTGATTCTTTTTAAATTAAGGGGAATTTGACATAATTTTGGGAAAAGACTGGCTATCTAGCAATGATGCTCAGATAGATTGTAATGGGAAGAAAGTTAAGTTGAATATCCCGGGGAAGAAAGAAGTCATATTCAGAGGGAAGAGACAAACGCAGAAATTTTTATCATGGCCTAGGACAAGAAAATGCTACAAAAAGGAAGTGAGGCTTACTTAGCCTATGTGGTGTACAACCAAAGGGAGGTGCCCAACTTATAATATATCCCGATAGTTAATAAGTTTGAAGATGTATTCCCGCAAGATCTTCCAGGACTACCATCCGATAGAGTGATTGAATTTGCTATTAAGTTGGCCCCAAGGACGACGCCAGTTTCGAAGGAACTATACCGGTTAGCACCGGTAGAAATGAAGGAATTAACCACCTAGTTACAAGAACTCCTGGAGAAGGGTATGATAAGACCTAGTGTGTCTCCTTGGGGAGCACCCATATTTTTCGTTAAGAAGAAAGATGGGAGCATGAGACTGTGCATCGACTATCGAGAGTTGAACAAGCTAACCATAAAGAACATGTGCCATTTACCTAGAATAGACGATTTGTTCGACCAGCTAAAGGATGTTGTCTACTTTTCTAAGATTGACCCGAGGACTGGTTATCATCAACTAAAGATTAAACCTGAAGAGATTTCAAAGACCGTGTTTCGTACTAGGTATGGGAACTATGAGTTCTTGGTGATGTCTTTGGATTAAACAACGCCCCATCGGATTTCATGGATCTAATGAATACATTTTTCAAGAAGTATTTGGACAAGTGTGTGATAGTTTTTATTGAAGATATTTTGATATACTCGAGGACCGAGGCAGAACATGCAGAGCATTTGAGGATAGATCTAGGAATACTCAGAGAAGAACAGTTGTATGTCAAATTCTCGAAGTATGAATTCTGGCGAAATGGAGTATAGTTTCTAGGACACGTGATCAATAAGGAAGAAGTATTAATCGACCCCTCCAAGATAGAGGCGGTCTCAAATTAGGAAAGGTCAACTACACCCACAGAGGTAAGGAGTTTCATAGGATTGGCCGGCTACTATCGTAGGTTTGTTCAGGATTTTGTGAAGATCGGAGCCCCTTTAACCCGACTTACTCATAAGACAGAGAAGTTCGAATGGACAGAAAAATATGAGAACAGTTTCCAAGAATTGAAGAAAAGATTGGTGACGACCCCTGTGTTGGCGTTGCTGGACGGAAAAGGAGATTTTGTGATATATAGTGATGCGCCGCACAAGGGATTAGGGTGCATGCTCATGCAGCACGGTAAGGTAATCACGTACGCATCGAGACAACTGAAGGAATAAAAAATTAGATATCCTACCCATGATCTTGAGCTCGCGGTAATAGTTTTTGTCTTAAAGATTTGGAGGCACTATTTGTATGGGGAGAAGTGCGAGATCTTCACAGACCATAAGAGCCTCAAGTACATATTCACGCAGAAAGAGCTCAACATGCGCCAGATGAGGTGGTTAGAGCTAATAAAGGATTATGATTGTGAAATTCTCTATCACCCAGAGAAAGCCAATATGGTGGTTGATGCCCTTTGTAGGAAGGAGAGACTCAAGATGATAATGTCTTCGGAAGAGTTGATAAGAGATTTCGAGAAATTGGAAATAAAAGTGAAGGTAACCGGAGCCGATACTTAAAAACTATTTGAAATTGCGATGCAGCCAGAGTTATTGGAAAAGATCATATTGTGCCAATAAAAAGTGATGAATGAAGGCAGAGAGTCAATGACTAGAAAAGAGATCCATACCGAGAGAGATGATAAGGGAATAATGAGTTATTCCTATAGGATTTAGGTTCTGAATGTTCAAGAGCTTAAAGACGAGATTTTGGATGAAAGTCATAGTTCAAGGTATTCCATTAACCCGAGGAGCACCAAGATGTATAGGGATTTGAAGGAATACTATTGGTGGCCCAACATGAGAAGATATGTCGCTGAACAGGTAAGCAAATATTTGACTTTCCAGAGAGTAAAAGCAGAACACTAGAGACCCAGTGGACTTATATGACCCCTGGAGATTCCCGAATGGAAATGGTAATAAATAGCCATAGATTTTGTTTTAGGCTTTCAAAGGAACAAAGCCAATCATGATGCCATATGGGTAATTATAGACCGACTAACAAAGTAACTCACTTTATTCCAATCAATGAGAGATACACGGTCGACATACTGGTGGACATTTACCTTAAGGAAATAGTGATGCGAAATGGAGTCCCATCATCCATTGTCTCAGACCAAGACCCCATATTCAACTCCAGATTTTGGAGGAGCTTTCAGGAATATGCGGGAACTAAACTGAACATGAGTACCACTTACCATCCCCAGACGGACGAGCAAAGTGAAAGGACCATCCAGACACTATATTATATGTTGAGAGTCTGTGCAATAGACTTTAAAGGAAGTTGGGATGATCAGTTGCCGATGATCGAGTTTTCTTATAACAATAGCTTTCATGCCAATATCGGAATGCCGCCTTACGAGGCCCTATACGGAAGAAGGTGCCAACCTCCCTTATATTGGGATGAAGTAGAGAGCGTAAGATGCTCGGACCGGAAGTGGTCTAAAGGACCAAACATATAGTTGATCTAATCAGAGGACGGTTGATAGCAGCCCAAGATCGATAGAAGAAGTATGCTGATTTGGCCCGAAAGGATAAGGAATATGAAGTAGGGGACCTAATAATGTTAAAGGTATCCCCTTGGAAGGGATTGATGAGATTTAGGAAGAAAGGGAAGCTAAGCCCAAGATACATTGGACATTTTGAGATACTGAGACGTATTGGGAAGTTTGCTTACGAGCTAGCCCTACCCCCGAACCTACAAAAAGTTTATAACGTGTTCCGCATATCAATGTTAAGGAAATATTATCGGGATTCCAGGCTCATAGTGGAATACGAGCATGTGGACATGCAACCAGACCTGACTTATGTGGAACAAGCAGTTAGGATCATAGATCAAAAGGAGCAGGTGCTTCGGAACAAAGTGATCAATCTAGTCAGAGTAATGTGGCAGAATCATAATGTAGAGGAATCAACTTGGGAACTAGAGAGCGCAATGCTAGAAAAGTACCCCCATTTGTTTTCTAGCTGATTCCGGGATGAAATCCTTTTAAGGAGGGGAGATTTTAATAACCCCAAATTTTTATGAATTTTTGTAACTCTTATGAATAGTAACTTTTGTTGATTATGTTGATTAAGGAAAATTTGCATGCCACACTATATAAGAGTACTGATATGGGAATTATGAGATCGTATTAGTATTCCATAAGGTAAATAAGTGTATGTAAAGATATTCATAGTTCGAATTCGAATGCTTTGATTTTTCCCAGAAAATCCACCATATACCGAAAGAATTGAGTATAAGGTAACATGATTAAAATGATTTAAATTCATGAATAGTAAGAGAGGATTGTTAAAGGAATATAAAATATTAGGAAACGATTAGGAAATCCCAAGTAATGAGGTCCCGGATATGATCCCTCAAACGAACAACGAGAACGAAAGTTAAGCGAACCGTAGAACAGATAAGCGACCATTAGCCAAAAAATTAAGAATTAATCAAGGAGGTTTAGTGGATTGTGATGTCATCACACCACAAGGCTTTGACAAGTGGCTAAAAGATGACATGTGTTTCATGATGCAAGCATGGTTAAAAGATATTTAGCCAAGATTGATTTATGGCCTTGTATTTGAACCTTGGTTAAATAATCAAGGTTAAATTAACTAAATTAATAAAAACACCACATAATTAGTCCAAGCAAACAAGAAGCATTCCACCATCTCATTTTCCCTCTCAAGCTCTCGGCTTCTCTTGGAAACAAAAGGAAGAAAAATCAAAGTTCAAGGTACACTCATTTTTATTTTTCAAGATAATTATGTAAGCTTCTTGGTGGTTAGTTATGCATATCCTAGGAATCTAAGCTTCCATTTTCTTACCTATCTTTTATATTAATTTATGGAAGAAGATGATGAATAGTACTTTTTAGAAATTAACTTTATGTTCTTGATTTCTTTGGAAAGATCAAGCTAGTAGGAGGATAGATCAAGGCTCCCTAAGGCTTCCTAGCAACTTATCACACACCAAGGAAGGTATAAGCTTCAAACCCTAGACTTTACTTTGACTATTAGTGAGTTTGATGTTTGGTTTTGTAAATGAGAAGCATGATCTATGATTATTAGTAGTTTGCTTTGAATTTGGAATGATTTGCTGAATGAATCTTGTTTATAGTTAATAGAACTTGATTGTGGTTAGTTGAGATGAAAAACTTTGAGAATGTGGAATGGTATGGTAGGTTTTAGATGAGGTTTTGTTGTGTTGGTAATTGTGGGTGTTTTGGTGAGGTTTTAGTGTAGTAAGAAAATTGGAAATTATAGCCGTCGTAACGCCCATTTTCCCTTAGACTATTTATGCATGACTCTCGGACCAAAGGACTCACTGACCAATCTGTAAGTTTGCCATTATTAGCTAGATTGTGTCATAATCTTTGTTTTTGTGTGTGGTTCACTTAGATCCGATGTACGGTTTAGGAAAAACGACCGTTTTAAGTAAGGGCGTTTCGTGAACGAACCTTTATCCCTCGCTTTACTTTGAAACCTTATTTAAGGCCCTTAAATGACTAATTTGAGTATGAAACAATTATGTAAGGTTAACTAGTTAGTTTTTAGAGTTCTCGCAAAAGAGTGGCCTTAAAAAGTTAATCATTTAATTTTATAAAAATGGTGGAGCCGAGGGTACTCGAGCGACTAGTGTGAATTGTTAAGCATAAAAGCAAACATTATGGTTTAAATGGTTAAAGTCTAGTTTCTTAAACGACCGTGGGTTGATTCCAACTTCTATGTTATTTATAGGTTACCAGACTCATGCTAGGACTTTTACCACCCCCGGTCGGTCAGGCAAGTTTTCTATGCGTATAGTTGTTGTTGTGATGTACATATATTTATATATGCATTATCTTGTGATAAATGCATGATTGTTGTTTAGCAAATCTTGCGATATATTGAAGCATGTTAATATGAGGTATATATATACATGCTTGCTTTGAAATTTGATATTTCATTATCAATTCAATTATTTATAAACTGCATAATACCTATGCTAGAGATGGGCATTATTTGCGTATACCTTTAGTATAACGGACCAAAGTCAAACATTTTTCTAAACTGCAATATGATGTTTCCGAGTATATTATATATATATATATATAATAAGTGTATCGGGATATATATATAAGTGTGTGCGATATATATATATATAAGTATATATATCCGGATTTGATGAAGTATCTCGTAACTTCAATTCTTCTAAATGATATTTCAAGGATTGATTCTATACAAGTTTTAACTTGTAACTCCTCCTATATGACGAGTTTCTGAAAACTTATTATACATTAAATAGTGGTAGTTCAAGTAGTTTTCTAAAGAGTATAAGTGTATTGAAGTATTTTGTAACTGCATTTTTCTTTAAAACTTATACCCAGAAAGTAATTATCTTACACTTGATAAAGTTTTCAGTAAGTTATCATTTTAGATACTTGCACTATTGAATAAACTATATATTATCTTGCGAGCTGTAATGCTCACTCTTGCTTCATTTCTTCATCACACAATAACCAGTTATGAAGGATGACCAGACTCAATCAGACCCAGCGCAAGAGCGTGGGAAGCATCCCGCGTCTTCCCGTTGATATCTTAGTCATTATTGCTGTAGAGGTAGACATATTTTTAGTTTAGGCGTTCAGCTTTTGGGAATCAATTATGTATAATTATAACTTATGTTGGATAATGGCAACAAACTGTAAACTTATTAAGTAATTATTTTGGGTATGTAATAATTTTAACTTATGGACTTCAATAACTTTACTTATTTCAATTTCAGCTCTAAGACTATAACGTGTAGTAGAGTGTGTGTATTATTGTGGGGTCACAGTATGTAGTTATTTATTTTGATTCAAGTTAAATTGTTATTAATGGATAGAAAGACCGTGCTGACCCGGATCTGGGGTGTTACAAACCCCTAGTGGTTTTAGGAGCTGACTATGAGCCTATCAAACCCCATAGGTTCTGACCCAAGTCAATGGAACCAAACACCTCTCAAACATCATCCTTACCTTGCTCTGATATATTCACCATATTTTGTTCTGATATAACTAAATTTTTCTTTAACTATCAACCTGGTGGTTAGAAAAATTACCATTTGGTACTAGAGTTATGTTGAGAATGGGGGAGATTGTGCCAAGCAGCACCACATGAGGAAGGATCGGTCAACCCTACAACTATAATTTTCACAAAGTAGTGGAGTATTTAAACCTTTAAACAACTGTAAGCCCATCTGTATTCTCTCAAAAGAATATATAAAGATGAAAAAGCATATAAACGGTTTCTAGATGCATTATTCCAACAGAATATAATCTACTAATATTTGCCTGTTAGTTAGGGCATCTGAATAAGAGTCACTACCCCTTGATCTCAATAATTCCTATACACACGTGAGATTTACATACAAGAAAGGTATTGATCTAGAAATTGTTGTTAAATTATATCAAGGTCACTAATAATAATTGGATTGTAATCCTTAGATGCTAGCCCATAAAGCCTTACACTTTGGTCTTTAGATTGGATCACGATTTTGGACCTTTGATTTACTTCTAGGTTCATGATCTTTGATAAAAGTAAGATTCTTGGGTCATTCCTCTATTCATTATCTCTGATTTCGAATTTGGGATCATATTTGATATGGATAGAAAATACATCCTAAAGACACATTAAATGTCGCAGTAATTATACTTGGGCTTCTTGTCTGAAGTCCAGTACAGACCTGTCTAGTCCGAGCTCATAGCAGACTCAAGACGGCCCATATAGACAAGGCCTACCAGCTGAGGTCATCAAGGTCCACGAACACAAGCTGTTCATGGACTAGGCCCAATACGGCTTGAAGAACAGAGACATGTGTTCTAAAAAGACTTAAAGTCCTACACAGAAGGTTCTGGAGTTCCTTCCCTTATAGGACTCCTAGTTACCATCTAAGTTGGAGACTTGTCTACCAAGTCTCCCAACAGAAGTCTAACCCTAGACTCACCTCTATATAAATACCTCTACCCCTCAATCTAGAACTACATTTTTAGCTTGATTCTCTACAACACAGAGATACGTAGGCATCTTACAAGGACCGATAGTCCCGAACGCAAGAGTAACCATTAAAGCTCAAAACTCACAAACCATAGCATTAAATACTAACGCACTCAGGTTTTTATTCCATGACATTTGATGCCGTCTGTGGGAAGACTACAACAACCATGGTGAATACACGGAGCAGAAACAATAGTGGAATAGACACTCATGTCCTATCGCGAATGATCGCGTCAGTGGTGGAAGTACCACCGCACTCAACCTATGCCTCCACCCAAGGAGGAACCCTAGTAGAGGCAACTGAGGCTTAGCCACAAGAGACGAATCCCCCGTCTCCTCAAGGGACGAATCCCCAATTTCAGCAGCTTCATGCACCTGCGAACTCTCAACCCGTTAGGTATGAGTACTCGACAATTGTGACTACTAACCCCCCTTACGGGATGACTCTATATCCCAAACTTAGAGGGAGTGGACACTCTAATAGGATTGAAGCACAAGGGAGGATGGCCCAATACATACGTGGATTGGCTCCTATTCCGGAGGATCAATAATTCTCTGGACTTTATACCTATGGAGACTCCGAATCATAGGATGATGATGTTGCTCCGAGAAGGAGGCGTGCTGGCAAAGAGCCGATGGCTGATACTGAACAACGCCCCAGGCGCACTCAAGGGATGAGTCCCCAAGATGTTCAAGAGAGGATCAAGGCTCATAAAGCTGAGATCTAAAGGCTGAAGCATGACCTGGAGATGCATCTAGCTCCAAGATCCCCACTCGCTCCGAGGCGAAGAAATCCTCCTCCAATCATAGACCTGGATGGTCCAATACCAAGAAGGGTTGTTGCCCCAAGGGCTGATCCAAGTGATCTTATGGCCCTAGGAGTTCCTAATAATCCAAACCAACCATTCACTGATGAGATAATGAATGCCCACATCTCAAGGAAGTTCAAGATGCCCACCATCCAAGCATACGATGATACTGGCTACCCTACTAATCATGTTAGGACATTCTCTAATGCCCTGTTGCTGCAGTCCCTCAAACCCACCTCCAAAGCATACGATGATACTGGCTACCCTACTAATCATGTTAGGACATTCTCTAATGCCCTGTTGCTGCAGCCCATGAATGACGCTATTAAGTGTCGGGCCTTCCCTCAAACCCTATCGGGTATGGCTCAAAGGTGGTATAGCCGTCTGCCCCCAAACTCTATTGGATCCTTTAAGGACTTAAGCCAAGCTTTTATTAAGCATTCATAAGTGGCAGAGTACACGAGAAGAGTTCAGCCTCTCTTATGGGCATAGTCCAAGGAGCAAAGGAGTCCCTTAGAGAATATCTGAATTGATTTATGAAGAAGGCTTTGAAGGTCCCTGATCTTGATCATAAGGTAGCTATGATAGCCCTATAGCAAGGGACTAGAGACAAGTCCTTTAAGATGTCCCTGGCTAAGCGCCCTCCCGAAAGCATACTGCAGCTCCAGGATAGAGCCGAAAAGTATATCAAGGTGGAGGAGAGTATGAAGAAGACAACTGTGAATAATGAACCTACTGGAAACAAGAAGCGGAAGATGGATCAGGAGTATGATACCAAGGACAAGTATCCACGAACTGGAAAAAACTCTGACTCCTCCTCTTCTAAGAAGAATCAACAACCAAGGTTCACTGAATATGCGAGGTTGAACGCTCCAAGGAGCCAAATCCTCATGGAAATAGAGAAGGAAAAAGAGTTCAAATGGCTGAAGCCACTAAAGGGAGACCCCGAGAAGAGAGATAAGAGTCGATACTGCAGGTTTCACAAAGATGTTGGTCATGATACTAATGATTGTAGAAAACTCAAGGATGAAATTGAGTATATGATACGAAGGGGAAATTGGGATATTTTACCAAGGGTGAAGAGGCTAGAGGACAAAAAAGAGACAATGATCGAAGAGATGACGATCGAAGGGGTAACGATAGAGATCGCAACCCACAGCCCCGAGGGCCAGTGATTAATATGATCTCAGGAGGACCTACAACAGTTGGTACTACAAGGAACTCTTGAAAAGCTTGCGAGAGAAGTAATGAGCATAGTTGGAGAGCCATCTAAGTGTTCTAAGTCAGAGTTGACGCTTGAATTTAGTGAACCAAAGCTTTAAGGTTTGAAATTTCCTCAGGATAATCCTATGGTTATCACTCCAATAATTGGAAATTTTCCTGTTATGAGGGTCCTAGTGGACAATGGAGCTTCCGTGGACATTCTGTTTCATGACACATTCATAAGGATGGGCTACAATGATTTTCAACTAACTCCATCCGACGCACCCATCTACGGGTTTAACCATGTGGAATGCAAAGTCGAAGGAGCAATACAACTTCTCGTAACTATTGGGGAAGAGCCCAGGAAGGCCACACATATATTTAACTTTTAGGTTGTTAAGGCAGCCTCTACCTACAATGCTATCATGGGTAAAACTGGGATCCATGCTTTTAAGGCTGTTCCCTCAACCTACCACATGGTACTGAAGTTCCCAACTAGGAATGGTGTTGGAGAAGAGAAAGGAGGTCAGAAAATAACCCACAGTTGCTATGTTGCAGCACTTAGACCCGATGGAACCGGGGGGGGCAAGTCCTCCCCATAGAAGACATGGATGTCCGAGAGAATGATGAACTATGAGGGAAGCCAGCCGAGGACTTGGTCCCAATTCCCTTAGACCCCTTAGACCCGGAGAAGGTCACATATATTGGGGCATCTATGGACTAGCCCTTGAAGGGCCAAATGACCACTTTCCTCCAAGAGAACAGTTATGTGTTTGCTTGGATAGCAGCTGATATGCCTGGGATAGACTCGAACCTTATAACTCATAGGTTGAACTTTGACCCAACCCGAAAGGTTGTGAAGTAGAAGAAGAGAACTTATGCCCCTGATAGGCTGGAAGCCATTAAGTAGGAGGTCGAGAAGCTTTTAAAAGTAAGATTTATTGAGGAAGTGTAATTCCCTGAATGGTTGGCCAACCCCGTAATGGTTAAGAAGGCCAATGGGAAGTGGAGAATGTGCATTAACTTCACTGACTTGAATGATACTTGTCCCAAGGACTATTACCCCCTACCGAGGATTGATACCCTAATCGATGCCACTATAGGACATGAGATGCTAAGCTTTATGGATTGCTTCAGTGGTTACAATCAGATTAGAATGCATAAGGATGACACCCCCAAGGTATCCATCATAACTGACTTTGGTGTATTTTGTTATCTTATTATGGATTTTGGACTTAAGAATGCAGAAGCTACTTACCAAAGACTGGTAAACAAGATATTTGCCCATCTAATTAGGAAAATTATGGAGTTCTATGTTGATGACATTTTAGTCAAAAGCCTAAGCAAGGCCGATCATATTAGCCACCTCAAAGAGGCATTTGAAGTGTTGAGGCCCACAAGATGATGTTAAACCTAGCCAAGTATGCTTTTGGCATTGGGTCTGGAAATTTTTTGGGTCACATGGTCTCTAAGAGGGGAATAGAGGCCAACCCCGATAAGATCAAAGCCATCCTAGACATGGAGCCACCACGCTCCATCAAGGACGTTAAGAAGCTGACATGAAGAATCACAGCTCTAGGGAGGTTCATCTCCAAGTCTAGAGACAAATGCCTGCCATTTTTAAAAAACTTAAGAAGGTGAAAGACTTTGAATGGAAAGCTGAGAGCCAAGAGGCCTTTGAACAACTAAAGAAGTACATGACTGAAGCCCCGCTGCTGGCCAAACCAAGTCCGAAGGACACCATTTACTTGTACCTCACGGTATATGAACAAGCCGTGAGTGTAGTCCTCGTGAAGGAAGAACAGAAGCTTCAAAGGCCTGTATACAATATAAGCAAGGTGCTCCATGAAGCAGAGCTGAATTACTCCACCACTGAGAAGTTCACGCTCGCTCTCATCACAACCTCGAGGAAGTTGAGACCATACTTCCAGGCTCACAAGGTCGAAGTCCTGACAGACCAACCTTTGAGGAATATACTTCATAGCCAGAAAGCCAGTGAAGGGCTCATCAAGTGGGAAATTGAGTTACGAGAATTTGATATCAAGTACAAGACTTGAATGGCCATCAAAGCTCAGGCTTTAGCAGATTTCGTGGTCGAATGCACCATTAACGACCAAGAAGTCGGGGGCAAGAGATAATAACCCCAGAAGGAGGAGAGAAGGAGAAGGATAAAGAAACAAACCTGAAAGAGTATTGGGTTCCCCAGAAGGAGGAGAGAAGGAGAAAGATAAAGAAACAACCCTGAAAGAGTATTGGGTTCTCCATTTTGGCAGAACGTCCAAAACAAAATCTAGTGGTGCAGGCCTAACCTTGTAAAGCCCTGATGGGTTTATGATTGAGTATGCTTTGAAGTTGGACTTCCCAACTATGAACAACGAAGCAGAATACGAAGTATTAATAGCCGACTTAGGCTTGGCTAGAGCCGTGAGGGCCAAAAACCTGAAGGTCTGTGGAGACTCAAGACTTGTAGTTGCTCAAGTTAATGGAGATTTTGAGGCCAAAGATGATACTATGGCCAAGTACCTGAGAGTCGCAAAGAGAATATTGACTCGGTTCGATGAATGGTACGTAGAACATGTTCCGAGAGAGGAAAACACTACGACGGATGCCTTGTCTCATTTCGCTTTGTCTGAAATCGAGAACTATCCGAGAAGTATCTACTTCCAGGTCTTGAAGACCCCTACTATTCATGTCATAAATCAGATAGCACCGGTTGTTGTGACAAGCTGTTGGATAGATCGGATCAAGACCCACTTAGAGACTTGGTGGCTCCTCGACGATGCCCAGGAGGCATGCAAGCTGTCGGTCAGAGCATTGAGATATTCATTGATTGAAGGCCTTCTCTACAAAAGATCCTTCGTTATTCCGTACTTGAAGTGCCTGAGACCTCTTGAAGCAGATGAGGCACTTAAAGAAGCCCATAAAGGGATTTGTGGACAACACTTGGGGGGCAGGGCCCTCGCTCACAAGATAACTCGGTTGGGATTTTATTGGCCTACTATGCTAGCCGATGCAAAGCTTATGTGAAGCAATGTGACAGATGCCAGAGGCACGCTCTAATAGTACGACAGCCCCCAGAGAGGCTTACATCTATCAACACACCAATCCCTTTTGCAATATGGGGAATGGACATACTTGGACCATTTCCTATAGCATCGGGACAAAGGAAGTTCATTGTGGTATCCATAGACTACTTTACGAAGTGGATTGAGGCTAAAGCACTAGCCAAGATAACCACCAAGAAAATTGCCCAATTCTTTTGGGAGAATGTGATATGCCGATTTGGAATCCCCCGCATCCTTGTCACGGATAATGGGCGACAATTTGATAATGTAGAGTTCAGAGAGTACTGCGATGATAACATCATAGAGCTTCGCTTCACCTCGGTTGCTCACCCACAAGAAAACGGGCAGGCAGAAGTTGCTAATAGAATCATCCTCGATGGACTTAAGAAAATGGTTGAATGCTAAAGGAACACTTGGGCAGATGAGTTGTTGCCTATACTATGGGCATATCATACCATCTGCAAAGTGACTACTTAAGCTACCCCATTTATGCTAGCTTACGGATCCGAGTCCGAGGTGCCCCTTGAAATCACACATGATCCCCCAGGATCGAAGCTTATAAACCGGAAACCAATGAAGAAGGCATGAGGCTCGCTCTCGATCTCATTGTCAAGGTCATAGATGAGGCCAGCGCCCACAATACAGAATATCAACGAAGAGCCTCCCTTTATTATAAAAGAAGGGTTAAAGAAAGGTTCTTTTACCAAGAAGACTTGATCTTAAGAAAGATTGAGGCATCAGGAATTGAAGAGAAAGGAAAGCTAACCCCTAATTGGGAAAGGTCGTCTAATGTCCAGAAAATATTAGGATGAGGACCCTACAAGTTGGAAACCCTGAGCGGTGACAAAGTGCCTCATACCTGGCACGTTTCGAACATGAAGGTTTATTATGTTTAGGACATGAAAGACATGTTCCTAGTACTTAGTAGTAAATGGAGGAATAAGGCCAACCAGTGTACGAGCATCTAATGAATAAAAGTCCTGAAAGACCTAAGTACCAAAAATAAAAGACGAATGTGAAATCAAACTACAAATGCAGGAGATCCTGAAGGATCATAAATCAAGTCATGATGAACAATTAGGTTACACACCGAAGATGTTCAAGTCCATGAAGGACCATAAATAGATAACCGCTGAATAGAAGCCACAAACGACAAACAAAGCCATGCAAGGCCTAAACACTGAAGAACAACCTATAGTCCAAAATCAGATGATTGGCCAATAATGACAACCTCAGAAACAACCCAAAGGCTAGGAAAACCCCACAAATTTACCACATCCGGGTTTATGAACATAGCCAATGGACATGTTAATAGAGCGCACCTCATCATCATGGGTGTCCATCATCTTGAAAAAGTCTTCCGACTGTTGATAAACGCTAAGAGAGCTCTAAAATCCCAATCCTGAAACTTTTTCTCAACTTTCTTCATCAATGCCTCCAAGGCCATGTACTCACTCCTCCATTTTGCACTCTTCGTGAAAGAAGCTGCGAAGTAGGCACTGGCCTAATAAGAAAAAGATATTAAAAAGCTAACTTCACGAAATGTATTTGGTCGACTAAAGTCTACACTACAGACTCTAGCCTGTAACGTCCGGGACGTAGCGTCTAATAATTTTTATCAATAAATGATTATTATGTGATTATTATGTGAATTTTTGGTGAATTATCTGATGATTGATAATAATATTTGGATGTTTGTATATAATAAAATGTGAGTATGTTAATTTTAATATATCCAGAATAAAATCTAGATAATTAAAGTATTTTTCTGGTAACTTTTGGAGTGTTATATGATTTTATAATGATTTATAAATTTATTAATTATTTTTTGAATAATTATGAAACTATTTTATAAAGCCTGAAATCGTCCAACTTCAACCGTTTTTACGTTTTTATAACCCGAAACTCTTTCAAAAACTCCTTCCTAACCTAATCCGATGATTCTGAACACTTTCCGTGTTTTGACTTTTTTGATCCGGGGTACGGTTTGACCCGTATGAGTCCTGGCGCAACATTTTCGATACAATAACGATTTTTATAAATTGATAAAACCCGTATTCTCGAAAGACAGGATATTATGACTTTATTTTTGTATAAAGTGTTTTATAAGAAGCTCCGTTTTGATGATTATCCAAATCTGGTATGAAATTGTATCGTTTTTATAGTTACTTAGCGGCTAAGTTATCTATTTTCGGATCTAATATATAAGTATAATTACGGGATTATTAAATAAATAAATTATTTGATGGTTCTGTCAGCTGTGCGTTGCATTATTATTAATTGTGTGTGATTGGTTGGTTATGAAGATTATTTATATAATTAATTATTAAATTATTCGTAATTTTGGGGAATTTTGAAATAAATTTTATATTCTATTACTTTTAAAATTCCCCGTAATTATTATTTTTCTGGGCCTAATTATTTTAAATAAGAGATAAAAAAACCTAAATTGATTTTGGGTATTTAAATTTCAAAAAGTATAAATAGTTTAATTCAGTATTTTATTTCATTTTTATTTTATTAAAAACAAATTAGAAGAACAAGATTTGGGGGCAAAAATTTGTTTTTCAACAAAGAATCTCTGATATTGAGAGTTACAGAGATCCGTTTTTGAAGCTTGAATTTCCAAATCAAAGCTTGTTTCAAGACCTTTAATTTGATACCACTTTCATTAATCGAGGGTAATTATATATGAAATTCGATTTTATGTTCTTGAACTTGAATTTGGGTTTATGGTTTTGATTGCTGGTTAGTTGTTTTTGATGATTAAATAAGTTTCCTTGGATAATGTAAAGTTGATTCATGTATTTAAATGAATTATTTGAGTCCCGGAATGTTAAAAACGAGTTCTTGGTTTATTCGTTTTTGTTCTTCGATTTTATGAATTATTGATGATAGGTTGAATGATTTTGAGTGTATAAAATGATTCTAGGTTTCCAGAGCTTCAAATTTATATGTAGATGGTTCGATTTGGTTGAGTTTTTGTTGGAATCGCTTCTTCGCCGGAAAATTCGAACCTTGGTTCGACTTTGATCGGAACTTTTGTTCCAACGATTGATTGTTGCAAATATCTGTAGTTTAGTATTGCTGGATTGATTTTGGGCATTTTTGACACAAAAACCATAGAAAACCACAGGGATTAGAGGAGTTATGGGTGGGTTAGAGGCCACCGGACTTCGGGAAACCGGCCGAAACCACTCGACCAGAATCTGGTAAAAGTCCAGAAACCGACGAGTTGCCGGTCATCTTCTCCGTTTTTCCGGCGAGCCTCCCCCTTCCCTGCTGCTGTTCAATTCATCTGGCCTTGTTCCTGAAATCCCAAATCTTTTATTCTATTTTCTTTCTTTTTTAACATTTATTTCAAAATGCTATTTTTATTCCTAAAATAATATTTAGTTCAAAAATTAATTTAGTTAATTATTTTAAATGATTAACTAAATTATTTTAAATTACAAAAATTATTTTATTTTATTATTTTTAAAAATCAAAATTTGATTTAATTATTTATAATTCATTTTAATTAATTATTTATAAATTTTATTAATTGGTTAATTCAATTAATCAATTAATTTTATTTATAAATAGTTATATAAAATATAACTATTTATAATTAATTTAAATAATTCCTAAAAATTATTTTTTTTGAGCTTTTAAAATTTATGTTTAGGTATTTAAAGATCAATATTATTATTATTAATTGATTTATTACTATTTTTTCTTGTTTTATTCGTAATAACTAAACCGTTTGTCCGTTTAATACGAAACGAACGAGTACAGACTCAAAAAAATATTCCACTTCCAATAAAAATACTTTTGAGACCTAATTTCTTTTGTGTCACAAGGTCATTTGATTTGCGAGTCATTTCGAATCGGTATCTGATCGATAAATGTTGTTATTGACCTGATTTCAATTCCAAACGTATTAAGTCCTATCTTTTGACAATATGAAATAGGTGTTGCATGAAATATGTGATTACGTATTATATGAATAATATAATTACGTATTAAGTGATATGCATGTTATCCGTTTACAGGTTTAAAATGCCATGATTAGTTATAAACGATCTTGTAGACATCAAGATGTATGTTTATATCAATTGAGTTTGATTCTGTCAGTTACAATAGTCCTTTTGTTTATAGAATCGAGTTGCAAGGAGCGCAGTCAAGTGTTAGACGGAGTTGATAGCCAACAGATTTAGGCCAAGGCTATAGTGAGAAATTATTGAACATACCATGCAAGTATTCCTACACTTTATTCTAAAATGCTGCAAATATTTCTTCGTTCTTATTCTAAGTTCAGAATAGTTAAATATTTTTATATTTTGCTGCAATTACTCTTATTTATGCCAGTGCCTTTTTGATCTCTTTCCTTAATTATCGATTGATCTCTTGAGCAAATACCCATTAGTTCGGGTTATTTGCGGACCCTGAATCAGGGTGTTTTGAAATCAAAATGATTTGACATCAAAATACTTTACAGACTGGATAATTACGATGAGGTCCAGGAATGAGGTGGACCCTAAGGGTCAGAGATGGCTTGTCCCTTGATTATTAGGCCATAGTTTCCTGGGTACCCCATATGTTGGTTGGGTCTATGCAGTTGGTTATAGATCCGCACTATATCCTGACTGATCAGCAGGTTATAGTGCATATGTTGGTTTCTAGTGTCCAGTCTAATTTATTGTTGATCGCCAGTAACGACATTCCTTCTTGAAAAGTGTTGTGTATATGTTGTGTACTTGATGATATCATGAACAAAACACCTTAGTAGATCCTACTTAGTGAAATAATGTAGCACTCGACGGAAAAGATTTATAGTCCCAACGGATAACTCATTATAGTCTCGACGGATGATAATTTATTATCCATCGAGTGAGTAGCTTATGTAACAATAAGTCTGTAGTACATTTCTACATTCACCATTATATAGACTCTGTAAGTAGTATTCAAGTCATGTTGACTTTAACTAGATATGCAGAATAGGTTGATTAATTGTACATAAATGATGTCTTGTAATTCTGCATAAATGAAATGAAGTCAAGTGCCAGTTTGCTACCCGACGGATAACCTACAATGAAGTCGACGGATGATCAAATAAATAACCTGAAGGATGATCAATAACTCGAAGGATGATCATGAACCCGACGGATAAAGAATTCAAATATCTGTTGACAGTGACAACACAGTCATATGCGTCGAGTGGATGCAAATGGAGTGTGGTAGCCTATTCAACTGGGTTTTCGAGAACAAAGAAGCATTGCCATTTCCATGCTATTATGAAGATATTCAAAGAAGCTAGAATAGAGTAATGAAGTAGCATTGTAATAGACTAGATAGTTTTTGTTTTATTATCTTGTCTTATTACTTTGTAATCTTGGTGACATATATAAACCAAGTAGTAGCAACTAAGATCTATCGATCTAAGCAAGAAAGCAGAGAAACATTTGTAAGCAGGATTCTTAGCATTTCTCTGTAGTCTTAGAAGTTCAATTGTTGTAAGCAGCTGTGAGCATTTTTGCACACAGGGTTCTCTCGATATATAATATATATCTCTGGTGGAATCATTCAAATCCACCAGAAAGTTTTTAAAGACTCTTGTTTTTAATTACTGGTGTTTTGATTCACTTAAGTTTTTATTCCACATTGTGCTAATCAATACACTTATATTTATATTTGAGTCAGAACATTTTATTTCAAGAAAAAGTTTCAAGAATTCCATTCAACCCCCTTCTGTAATTCTTGTCATATTGTTAAGGGACTAACAATTGGTATCAGAGCAAGCTCTTAACTTACAAAGAGTTTAAAGATCAAAACAAAATAGCAAGATGAACAAGAAGGATGTTGGAGTCAAGATCCCTTTTATGGATAAAGATAATTACCATCATTGGAAGGTAAAGATGCATCTTCATTTTCTTTCTCAAGATGAGGCCTATGTTGATTGTATAGAAAGAGGCCCTAATGTTCCAATGAGAGCAGCAACAGGAAACGAGCCATCAGTCCCAAAGCCAAGGCATGAATGGTCTGATCCTGACATTGAACAGGTCAGGAAGGATAAAAAGGCCATGAACATCCTATTTAATGGAGTTGATGGAGATATGTTTGACAACATTATCAACTGCAAAACTGCCAAGGATGTTTGGGATACAATACAGATAATCTGTGATGGCACTGAGTAAATTAGAGAAAACAAGATGCAGCTCTTGATTCAGCAATATGAGCATTTTCACAATGAAGAAAGTGAGTCTCTCATTGACATTTTTAGTAGGTTTCAAAAACTACTAAGTGCTCTAAAGTTGCAAGAAATGGTCTATCAGAGAAAAGACTCCAATCTGAAATTCCTTAGATCTCTTCCAAAAGAATGGAAACCGATGACAGTCTCATTAAGAAACTCACAAGATTATAAGGAGTTTACTTTGGAGAGACTGTATGGCATCCTGAAAACCTATGAGCTTGAAATAGAGCATGATGAAAGGATGGAGAGAGGAAAGAAGAAAGGAGGATCCATTGCACTAGTTGCTGAGTTGGAAAAGGAGAAGGAAGTGAAGATGGAAGCTGTTGAATCAACTTCAAGGGTTTGTGAAAAAAGGGCAAGGGGCTTGCAGTAGAAAGTGAAGATTCTTTGAGCCAAGATGACATTGAGGACATTGATGAACACCTAGCATTTCTTTCCAGGAGATTTGCCAAGCTCAAGTTCAGAAAGAACTTTGGAGCAGCCAAACCAAATAGAAACATGGTGGATAAATCCAAATTCAAATGTTTCAAATGTGGCTTGGCGGGGCATTTTGCCAGTGAGTGTAGGAAGTCAGATTCCAGTAAGAAAAAGTTTGAGCCAGTGGATTATAAGCAAAAATACTTTGAGCTGCTCAAACAAAAGGAAAGGGCTTTCATAACACAAGAAAATGACTGGGCAGCAGATGGTCTGGATGAAGATAAAGATGTCAGCTATGTCAATCTAGCCATAATGGCCAAGTCTGATGAGACAGAAATAAGTTCTTCAAGTAATCAGGTAATTACTACAAACCTTGCACATTTATCTAAAGCTGAGTGTAATGATGCCATAAATGACATGTCTACAGAGTTATATCATTTGCGTGTTACACTTAAGTCTCTTACTAAAGAAAATGCTAAAATCAAAGAAAACAATTTGTTTTTGAGTGAGAGAAATAATGTGCTTGAGTCTCAGTTCATTGATTTTGAAAAATTAAGAATTGAGTGTAAAATTGTCAAGGAGGAATTAACTGAGTCCTTGAAGAAAGAGGAAATTCTAAAGAAGCAGCACGAGCGTGAACAAGAGGTGATTAAAGCTTGGAAAACATCCAGGGATGTCCATGCTCAAATCACCAAAGTTCAAGGAATTGAGTCTTTTTGTGATGAAGCCTGGAAAAAGAACAAAGAGAAACTAGAACCTAATTTGATAGATGGAGTGTTAATAGATGTAGACTCGACGGATGATGAGGATCATCCATCGGATAATAAAAAGTGTTATCCGTCGAATGATGAAAATCCTCATCCGTCGGCTGTGAGCAAGCCTATCAGTAAAGCCAAACTTGTTAAGCTGAATGAGAAGTATGGGTCTGTTTCCAAGAACTTTGTTTCAGGAAAATCGAGTCAGGTTAAGAAAGGGAAAAAGGCTAATGTTGGTCACATGACTGTCAAATAGTTAAATGACAGACTTGAAAAGATTGAGGTAAAAACAGAGACTAAAAAGAAAAACAGTAGGAATGGTAAAGTAGGGATTAACAAACACAATAACTACACACCTGATATATATGCTCCTAGAAAAATCTGTATCAAGTGTGGTAGTGTAAATTATTTGTCTGTTAATTGCAAATCTGCCAAGCCTACTTCAATGTCTATGCAAACTCAATTTCCTAACATGAATGCCATGCCTCCCATGCCTATGAATGCTATTTCTACACAGAATATGAATGCTCAGTTTGCTAACATGCCATTTGCACCTAATCTTTATTATGCTGCATTTAGTATGCCACGAATGCCATTTAGCATGCCATACTAGAATAACATGTTTACTAATAGCATGCCATTCCCTGTTAATAATAATATGCATGATAATTCTGTTGTAATGAAAATTTCAAAGGCCAAACTCAAATGACCAAGGATGAATCTGATATCCTTAGGTCAAATGAGATAAAGCCTAAGAAACAGAAAAAAAAGCTAACAAGGCAGGACCCAAGGAAACTTGGGTACCAAAATCAACTTGATTTGATTTTGATGTGTGCAGGGAAACATAAAGAATCTTTGGTAGTTGGATAGTGGTTGTTCAAGACACATGACTGGTGATTCTACCCTGCTCACAGAGTTTAAGGAGAGAGCTGGCCCAAGTATTACTTTTGGAGATGACAGCAAGGGTTATACTGTGGGATATGGATTAATTTCAAAGGACAATATCATCATTGAGGAGGTTGCCTTAGTGGATGGTTATCCTATCCACTAAGGCAACTAAATAAAAGAAGCAACAAAGTGGTTCTCACTGGTGTGAGAAAAGGAAATATGTACCTAGCTGATTTTAACTCATCTAATGCTGAATCTGTAACTTGTCTTCTCAGTAAAGCAAGTCAGGATGAAAGTTGGCTATGGCACAAGAAGCTATCCCATTTAAACTTCAAGACCATGAATGAGCTAGTAAAGAAAGAACTGGTTAGAGGCATTCCTCTAGTGGAGTTTTCTAAGGATGGACTGTGTGATGCCTGCCAAAAAGGGAAGCAGATTAAAACATCATTCAGGAAGAAACTTGATTCAACAATTGGAGAGCCTTTGGAACTGCTTCACATGGATTTGTTTGGACCAGTCAATGTGTTGTCCATCTCAAGGAAAAGATTTTGCCTAGTAATTGTAGATGATTTCTCAAAGTTCTCTTGGACATATTTCCTAAAGTCTAAAGACGAGGCTAGTGAAATCATCATCAATCACATAAGGGAAGTCAATAATCATCCTGATTTCAAGGTTAGAAGAATCAGGAGTGACAATGGAACTGAGTTCAAGAATTCTGTCATGAGAGCATTTTGTGAGGAAAATGGGATTCTGCATAAGTTTTCAGCAACAAGGACTCCACAACAGAATGGAGTAGTGGAAAGGAAGAATAGATCACTTATTGAAGCTGCAAGGACAATGCTCGAAGAATCTAAACTGCCAACCTATTTATGGGCTGAAGCTGTAAATACTGCATGCTACACTCAGAATATTTCTCTGGTTAATCAAGCTAGATGCATGACTTCCTATCAATTGTTCAAGAACAAGAAACCAACTCTAAATTTTCTTCATGTCTTTTGCTGCAAGTGCTATATTTTGAGAAATCAAACTGATCAAAATGTGAAGTTTGATGCTAAAGCAGATGAAGGAATTTTTGTTAGGTATGTTGTTGGGAAAGCATATAGAGTCTACAATCTAAGAACCAACATTGTTGTGGAATCAATACATGTTGTGTTTGATGATAAAAAGATTGAAGGACTGAAAGATGGAGATTACCATGAGAGCCTTAAATTTGACAATGTGGAGATGGTTAGTGATGACAGTGATGATGAAAGTGATCAAAAAACAGTGTCTAAGGATAATGCAGATAAATCTACTACCAATGAAGCACAAAACTCAACATCTGTCGAGTTGCATAATGCTTCATCCGTCGGGAGGCAATCTGCGTTATCCGTCGGGAGACAACCAGCTTCATCCGTCGGTACTCAAAATTCACCATCCATCGGGTTATCAAAAGGAGCATGAAGTCAAGATAGATCACCTATAGAAAGTTCCCCTTTCTCAAATCAAAGATCCACAAACTCAGGGGGAGTTTCTAACAATCAAAACTCAATCACACATCAAGACAACAATGAGGTTTCTTCATCTAGAGCTAATTTACCTCAACAAAGGAAATGGACAAAAGATCACCCCTTTGAGCTTATCATTGGTGATGTTTCTTTTAGAGTTCAAACAAGAAGAGCAACTCAGGAAAAATGTCTATACAGCAGCTTTCTTTCCAAGGAAGAACCAAAGAAGGTAGAAGAAGCTTTGTTGAATCCTGATTGGATTTTAGCTATGCAGGAGGAGCTAAATCAATTTGAAAGGAATAATGTATGTAAGTTGGTGCCCAAGCCTAAAGGAAAGAATCCAATAGTTACCAAATGGGTATTTAGAAACAAGATGGATGAAAATGGCATAGTAGTCAGGAACAAAGCTAGATTAGTTGCTAAGTACTATTGTCACCAAGAAGGAATAGATTTTGATGAAACATTTGCTCCTGTTGCAAAACTTGAAGCCATCAGAATCTTCTTAGCCTAGCCCATGCCAATTTCAAGGTCTATCAAATGGATGTCAAAAGTGCCTTTCTGAATGGAGATTTGGAGGAAGAAGTCTATGTCAGTCAACCTCCTGGCTTTGAAGATCCAAATTTTCCAGAACATGTCTATTATCTTTTGAAAGCACTTTATGGACCGAAGCAAGCACCTAGAGCCCGGTATGACACTTTATCAAAGTTCCTTTTGGAAAATCACTTCACAAGAGGTACTGTAGATAAAACTTTATTTTTCAGAAATGTTAATGGCTCTAGTATACTTGTTCAAATTTATGTAAATGATATTATTTTTGGCTCTACAGATGAAAAACTGTGCAAAAAGTTTGCCAAGTTGATGCAAAGTAAGTATGAAATGAGTATGATGGGAGAACTAACTTACTTTCTTGGCTTATAAGTTAAGCAAGTTAGTGATGGAATATTCATTAGTCAAACTAAATATATTTTTGATCTTTTAAAGAAGTGTGATCTAATGGATTGTACATCTGTAAAAACTCCCATGGCCACTGCAACTAAGCTTGAATTAAACACTACTGAAAAGTCTGTGGATATTTCAAGTTATAGAGGTATGGTTGGCTCACTTCTGTACTTAACAGCTAGTAGGCCAGATATAATGTTTGCTACATGTTTATGTGCTAGATTTCAGGCTGATCCTAGAGAATCTCAATTAATAGCTATTAAGAGAATTTTCATATATCTCAAGGGAACACCAAATCTTTGCATTTGGTACCCTAGAGATTCTGGTTTTGATCTAACTGGTTATTCAGATGCAGATTATGCAGGTTGTAGAATTGATAGAAAAAGTACAACAGGAACCTGTCAATTTCTAGGAAACAAGCTTGTGTCCTGGTTCAGTAAAAAGCAAAATTCAGTTTCCACTTCTACAGGTGAAGCTGAATATATTGTTGTTGGTAGTTGCTATGCACATATATTATGGATGAAAAAACAATTGCTAGACTATGGTTTGCAAGTTGAAAGGATTCCTATTTTCTGTGATAACACAAGTGCAATTGCCATCACTGAAAATCCAGTACAACATTCAAGGGCAAAGCACATAGATATCAAGTACCATTTCATAAGGGAACATGTAATGAATGGTACTGTGGAACTATATTTTGTTCCAAGTGAGAAGCAGCTTGCAGATATCTTTACCAAGTCACTGGATGAATCCACCTTCTCATGGTTGGTAAGTGAGTTAGGTATGCTTAATTACTCTTAAATCTATCTGAGTTAATTTGCAAGTTGAAATGCAGCCAGAAACTTAATTGATTTTTTCAGTCTTGGATGAAATTTTGACTAAGTCAAAATTTACATCTCGACGGATGATCTTTATCCATCGAGTTTGATCATCCGTTGATATATTATTTGCTAACAATAATCAATTATGTTTTTGGAATATTTTATGTCTCGACGGATAACAACTTATCCTCATCCGTCGAATTGTCTTAATCTCAGCCGTTAATTCCCTATACATTATCCATCGAGTATACTTACAGTTTGTAAGCATAACACGACGGATAATGGGTGGAATTTTTACAGTTTATTTTTAAACGGCTATTTTAGGCAATTTCTATTGGTTACTTTATTTTACTTTATTAATTTTATCAGTTATTTTTGAGATAGTATAAAAGCTTATTTCATTGCAATTGCTTTTCCTTTTATCATTCTCAATTCAACTGCTCTAACTTCATTATCTCTCAAAGCGCTTACTCTCTTTCTCTTCAAGCTCTAATTCTCTAACAATGGCACCTGTTGTAAAGATTATGTCTCAAACTGGGTTCATTTATGAGAAGAACAATTTCACCGCACTAGTGAACAAGGGTATTCAGCAATCTGGAGACTATCACAAGATGATGGACTTTATGAAGAGTTGCAAGCTCAACTATGCCATGCTGGAATCACCCACAATCTTCGGTGAAGTTGTTGAAGAGATGTGGACCACTACTACCTACAACTCTACAAATAAGACCATCACTCTAACCATTAAAGGTAAAGAATTATGTATCAATAGTGATGTGATAAAAGCATGTCAAAATTCCTGATAACAATGTGACTTCACCACACACTGACACTGATATAATCAATATGCTTAATTCCATGCATAATGCACTTCTTACTTCTAAACAGAGTGATATTAGGAGAATGGGTCTTAGGAAAGAGTGGAGTTTCTTGTGTGATGTAGTTACAAAGGTTTTCTCAGGCAAGATCAGTAATTTTGATTCAGTGAATATTTACATGCTTAACATGCTCTACATGCTAGTTACAGATAAATTCTATAATTTCAGTGACCTTGTCTTGTTTGAATTAGGTTTTAAATTAGGGGAGTTAAATAAAAGAGGTAAGAATGTGTATTATGCTAGATTTCTTATGTTATTAGCTAACCACCTCTGTGAAGAGATTGTGCTTGAGAACCCTAACAACAAACTAGATTGTTGGGTTCAAGAGAGAAGGCTCATTGCAGATTTGAATAGGGCCAATCATCACAAGGATGTGCCAATGTTCTATTTTCCTGTAATGCAAGCACCTCAGGTAAGTGAGGTAAGTTCACCTATCCCTAAAACTATTCCAACCTCCACAATTTCTTTGAGTTCAAGTGTGGCTATGGCAACTGTGTCAATGACCAAACAGTTGCCTACCAAAGCTGTCAAACCTACAATTATTTCAAAATCCAAATCAAAGAAAGCCCCCTCTGGTATCTCCCAAAAGATGCCAGTTGAAAAATCCACTAAAGCCAAAGAGGGGAGTGTGAAGGAGGGTAAGTTAGGTGAGGGAAGTGGTGAACATAAAAGAAACCCCAAGAATAAGGTTGGAGAGTTGAGTGAGTCCCAGCCTAGCCACACTGCAGTTTCCCAACAAACTGCAGTGCTTAAAAAGGATAAAAGCTCATTTCTAGCTACATCCTCCCAAAAGGATGTAGTTATTGAACAAAGCTCTCAGCCAAGAGCATAGGCCAAGAGGGTTAGGGACACAAGCTCACCCCAAACTTATGCCAGAAAGAAGAAATCTAAAACCTTTGGGGATGCACAGGGTACACACACTGTGCAAACTGGTGCTAAAGACACAGTCACTGCACCTTCATAAATTCAGTTTGATGTGGCTCCAATAAATGTGGAGTCACAGCCAAAATCTCTAGTTATAGAAGCACCTCAAATACCAAACTCACCAACAAATTCTCTGGATGTGGACATGATAAACACATCAATTCCTGATTCCCCTTCTTTAACTCTGTTGGGGAAGCAAAAATCTAGTGCAAGTGAGCATCATCTTTTAGATGATTTGTTGGCTCACTTGCCAATTCTTTCAGGAACTGTTGTGTCATCTGTGCCTAAAATATCTTCAATCAGTACAGAGTCAACAATATTTTCAATTCCTAGCTCATTTATTTCTACTCTCTCGACGAATATTGCTCATCCATCGAATAGTGATTGTATCCCAACGGATAAGCCTAACAGCAGTTATCCGTCGGATAGCAAAACCACTCACTCGATGGATATCACTCATCCGTTGAGTATCTCTGCACAACTTCAAACTTCAATTATTTCCAGTGCAGAAGATTTAGTGGTTGTACAGTCACTCTTAGGATTGAGAGAGAAGAGTGTTTTGAGTGAGAGTCTGGGTTGCTCCTAGGAAAAAGGAGAGGAAATGAGTGAAAATATGCAATCCATTTCTTCAGGATTGCCAAAAGAGAGTGAGAGGAGTCCCACCTTAGTAGGTGAAGGTGAGGGTGTGAGGGTGGGGAGCCAGGGTGAGACCCTGATTCAACAAAAGAGAGAAAATAAGAGAAATGTAGGTACTGGAGCAATAAGGATGGATGTCATTGCTAGTGAGTCAATGAATGTCCAGGATGCAGACATGGAAGGACTATCTCAGCATCCTAAAGCTGCTATAGATTCCACTTCCCTTGATGCTGAGGCGTTTACTCACCCTATTCCAGCTTATCAACTTCTAGCTGAATAGGGCAATGACAATGCAGAAAGGATGCTGAATTTGGTGCATACCACACAGTCTATAATGAGAGCTAAGGATGCCATCACAGCTTTTCCTTCTACAGCTGGTGATGTGGACTATAAGACTGGTGGTTCAGCTGATTTCTTTGAAGATGGGAGTGGGGATAGTAAAGATGAAGCAATGGACATAGGGGGAGAAGTAGGCTCAAGTTCAAGGTCAGGTATGCCATCATGGGCATTCTCAAAGCACTGTGATGAGCATTACTTCAAGACAACCCTGATCTAGTTAATTAATTAGACAAATACTTCTCTTCAAAACACTACCAATACTAGCACCAAGAAGCTCCCTCAGGCACATCTAGCCTCCCTGCAACTTCAACAAATCCAGGGCTTCCAGCATGCTAGGGATGTGAACACCATGAAGGGTGATATTGAGGAGATGAAGAAGGCCCTTTCAGACAGGATAGATTCTAAACTTCCAGAAGCTACAATGCTTGACATCAAGAGGAAATTAAGGAAAAATTCTGATCTGTCAACCAAGATAGATGCCTTGGACACAAGAATGTCAGCCATGGAAGCATCTTTAACTGCCATTCATCTCCATCAAGCCTAACAGACTGATCTACTTCAAAAACTGGTGGCTGCTCAAACCCCCTCCTCTACTCAACTTGATGATAACAAAAAGGGAGAGAAAGGATCAAGTGAGGGGGAGAGGCTTCAAATTTAAATCAGTAAAGTAATTGTACCTTCAATTACTATCTCAAAGCCATTAGTTACAGATAGTATAGATCTGATCAATGCAGCAGCAGCCAACTTAAGAGCAGCTGATAAGGAAAAGTTAAGTTTAGTCAACTGGGAGAAGATTGATGAGGAAATACAGAAGAAATTTGAACTTGCCAAGGAGCTAGTTAAGTCAGCCATCCATCACTCTCAAGTCAAGCAAATTAGTGTGAATGAGATGAGCATGAACTATCTGGAAAGAGGACAGTCTTCCTGCATCAAATCTCCAAAGGCTGAAACAATTCTTAAACCAAGGGTAAACTACTCATAATCATCATTGAAGAACCCTTTGGACACTGTGTATGAGACACCTAAGCCTGATGAGAAGAAGCTTCTGTCAAGGTCAATTGCTTTATACAAAGATCCAGCTGATTCAGATTCAAAAAGGAGAATTGCCAAGTTTTTCAAAAATGGGAAAGAAATTTGTGTGGTGGCTGGACAAAGAAGGAATTGGCTTCTCACCCATCTGAAGCTATTGAATCAAAGAAGCAAGTTAAACAATAGAAGAAATCTCCACTAAAAGAAGGAATTGGCTAAAAGAACTAAAAGGAAACTGGATATTGTTGAAAAGGAATTGGAAGATCAATTTCCTAAGGAATCCACACCATCTACAACTCAAGCATCAAATCCCTCTGTGGTATTTGAAGATATCAGGGTGGTGGATCCCTACAGGAATATTCATGGTGAAACTATTGTGCCCAAGGATGGGCCAATAGAATGGGAGAACATACCAATTCCTGACTTCAATCTACCAATCCTTAGCAAGCCAAAAAGAACAAAGTCAAGAGCAGTCACGAAAGTGAAGCTGTCACCTCTTAAATCCAAATCTCAAGTCAAAGCTCAATCTAAAGTCAGTAAGGGAGACTATCTGTACTTGTGTGACATCAAAGAATTTTCTCATCTAAACCTCTATCTGGATGAACTAGATGAAGTGAGAGGAATTGATGTATACAGAAACCTACCTAAAAGGTTAGTGTTCAAGTACAAATGAGGAAAGGAGATTCAGTGGCCTCTTCACAGGATCCTTCAAGAAAGCCAAGCTGTACTGATTAAAGTTTATTCATCCTTCAAGAATAACTTTGGGTTCAACATTACTGCAAGAAGATTGGTATTGAAGAAGATTGAAGAACTAAGGAGTGTTAGAGCTAAAGATGCACTCCCAAAGACTCTAATCATCCCTTACACAGGGAGAAGAGTGCATCTAAGGCCCTACTGGCTGATGGAGTTCATAGATGACAAAGGTCTGAGAAGATTCTTTAGACTAGAAGACCAATTGAGCATCTCTAGCAATGAGACTCTTTTTGAAATGCAAGGAAAGCTAAATCTCTCAGAATCTGATGAACTGGAATTCCACAGGCAGCTCCAAAATCAGATTGAGGAAAATAACAGAAAGCTTGGAAAGAGATCCAGACCTTCAATAAACTAGACAAATCTGCTCAGGCTAGAGGAGCATCTTGAAAAATGATTTTGAGCAAAATTTTGTACATTTTTGTTAATTAAAGCACTTTTCAGTAATATCTACTTTCTCTTAAAGTTATATTTTTAGGGTGTTTTATTATCATCAAGTATCTCTTAATTTATGGCTACAATTCCAGTAGACATAAATTGGGGGAGATTGTTGTGTATATGTTGTGTACTTGATGATTTCATGAACAAAACACCTTAGTAGATCCTACTTAGTGAAATTATGTAGCACTCGATAGATAAGATTTATAGTCTCGACGGATAACTCATTATAGTCCCGACGGATGATGACTTATTATCCATCGAGTGAGTAGCTTATGTAATAATAATTCTGTAGCACATTTCTGCATTCACCATTGTATAGACTCTGTAAGTAGTATTCAAGTCATGTTGACTTTACCTAGATATGCAGAATAGGTTGATTAATTGTACATAAATGATGTCTTGTAATTCTGCATAAATGAAATAAAGTCAAGTGCCAGTTTGCTACCCGACGGATAACCTACAATGAAGTCGACGGATGATCAAATAGACAACCCGACGGATGATCAATAACTCGACGGATGATCATGAACCCAACGGATAAAGAATTCAAATATCTGTTGACAGTGACAACACAGTCACATGCGTCGAGTGGATGCAAATGGAGTGTGGTAGCCTATTCAACTGGGTTTTCGAGAACAAAAAAGCATTGCCATTTCCATGCTATTATCAAGATATTCAAAGAAGCTAGAATAGAGTAATGCAGTAGCATTGTAATAGACTAGATAGTTTTTGTTTTATTATCTTGTCTTATTACTTTGTAATCTTGGTGATATATATAAACCAAGTAGTAGCAACTAAGATCTATCGATATAAGCAAGAAAGCAGAGAAATATTTGTAAGCAGGATTCTTAGCATTTTTCTGTAGTCTTAGAAGTTCAATTGTTGTAAGCAGTTGTGAGAATTTTTACATACAGGGTTCTCTCGATATATAATATATATCTCTGGTGGAATCATTCAAATCTACCAGAAAGTTTTTAAAGACTCTTGTTTTTAATTACTTGTATTTTGATTCACTTAAGTTTTTATTCCGTATTGTGCTAATCAATACACTTATATTTATATTTGAGTTAGAACATTTTATTTCAAGAAAAAGTTTCAAGAATTCCATTCAACCCCCCTTCTGTAATTCTTGTCATATTGTTAAGGGACTAACAAAAAGTTTATGATTACAAAATCAAACAAAGATTTGATTCAAAGAGATGAATCAGTGAAACGTTCACTGTTCTTTTACAGAAAATGTGATTTATAATTAAAGGCCAATGAGGGCCGATGTTTTATTCACTCATCTGTTTTAAATAAATAAAGATGTTTTGAAATCATTCAAAAATCGTTTCCAGAAGTTTCTTTGATCTAATACGTGGAAACCAATTATGATACTTGCTGGGCATTTTTGGCTCACTCTTGCTTTGTGAAATCCTATTTGTTTCAGTATCAAATGAGGGCAAAAGTGAATAGCTTTCAATAGACAACAAAATTGAAGAGATTCCAGTTGAAGGAATTTGGAGGTGTTAGAGTGATTAATACGAGGAATTTAGTAAAGAGATAATGAAATTGTATTTAGATATTGTAATTTTAAAAGGTTAGATTCTTGTTTCATACCATAACCTGTAATCGATCTGGAATATTGAGGGGTTATCTATATATTTGTTTTAATATACAGGTTTATATTATTTAAAGTTGTTTAATGACACCCAATCATGACCCCGGATTTGGGGATGTTACAGTTGGCATCAGAGCCATAGGTTATTAGTCCCTGAAATAGGAATAGGTCGAAGTAAGATAGGATTGACAGGTCATATAAGATAAGGAAGACCCTAAGTATACTCATTTTGACTTTGAGTTGAGTGTGAATTAAGATTAGCGGATCCGATATGGATTAGTAAGATAGGATATTTTTAAGATAAGTGGAAGGCGAGTATATTGATGATATAGATATATTGAGTTCCCAGATCCTATGGTTGCGAAGAATCGACAGCTCGATGAAGAATGGGTAAATTACCCTGCTTTTATGTGGTTTTAAAAAAAAGGAGATTGATTCGCGTGAGAACTTCATATAAGAAAAGATAGATGAGTTTCAGGATGATCCAACTTAGAATTAAGTAGTAAGACAAGCTTCAGACTGGAGGTAACGAGCTGATTGAAGCTGAAGAAGAGCCAGCGTCGCAAGCTTAAAGGCACCACTGTGGCGAAAAGCTTCTTATCACTTTTCGGGCACCACGCAAGGAATGATATCTATTTTATTAGATATACTAAAGATTAACAAGAAGATACGCTTTTATTTGCGGATAAAATGTTGAAATGCATTAACTGGATGTAAATATGACATCAAGGACGATGATGAAAATATCAAAGATAGTACCAGATGCCAGCACTGGAGTTAGAGTTATGAATAAAATGGTATGCAACGGTAAATGAAGTTTTTGCCGACTAATGACGGTGAAATGAACCCAATAAGGGGTAGAAGATATACTGAAGTGGATGGACCCTTAAGTGGTTGTTTCTTAAATTAGATACCTTGTTCAGGTTGAGGAAAACATCAACCAACTCATATAGTAAGGACGACCAGATGTTTGATTTTCAAAATTCTAAAATAAGTTTTTGAAAAAGACTTTCTTAACAGAATTTCTAAAAGATCTTTACACAAAATGAGTTTTAAAACTTTGGTTGTCAAATTACTACTTAAGTTTTTGTTGTTATAAGTATTAGATTACCCGGAAGAATATTTGATCGAACTCAGTATTGTTAAATCAGAGGGCCAAGTAGAGCCGCTAATACAGAGAGATTTAAAATTTCCTCGGAAGGAGAGTGCAAACCTGGGTTAATAATATCAACAATCAAATCAACGTGCGGAAATGTTATTTATTCAATTTATGGAATTATTAAAGTTTAAAATGGGTTCGTTGACCTAAAAGAAGCTCGAGGATGATTGAAGAAAATGGAGGAATCTTCTAGACGATTGAAAAAGAATAATATTTCTATCGACGGAGTCGAGGCATTGTAGGATTAATGATTACGCTATGCGGCATAAAAGAAATTAGAAATTATGATTATAAATTCCATAAGAATGTGATTATGGTCAAATTATTAAAGTATCAAACATGGAAGCATGACGTTAAAAATACCAGACTTACATGGCAGGGATGAAGCAAGAAGTGATGACGGCAAATCCAACTAGAAGACAATTATGCTCAGGTTATTAAAATGTTAAAGGTATTTCCAGAAGACATTCTGAATCTATATCTGACGTGGATCTGAGATCTGTTACTCGAACGGGCCCTGAATGCATGCATAAGTGAAACGTAAATGGCAACCAACGGTGTCATTCTTTTCCACGACAACGTATACTCTTCTTGATTCTTGAATACGTGTGAGCTTCTCTTAGTGATATATGAGACAAGAAGGAAAGAAAATTTATTGCATCCCTTTCAAATTATTTCTCTTCTCTGAATATTTCTTTTTGATCGAGACAAGCAGTGTTATGATATGACGCTTTGTCAAAATGATGAAAAGTCTAGTGGGATGCCACCTAATCATGTACTATATGCCATATAGTATGAAAGACTGACCATCTTGATTACATATATGGTTGTCTCATTCCTATCTAAATCATCATTCATTCTTTCCTCTTCAATTATGACTTATTGATTTATGGATCCTTCCGATTGTTTCCTTGTACTCTTATTCTTTACAAAAGAGTTTTCCAATCAGAATCATGTACACAAATTCCCTTCTTGTGTAAGGTCTATTCTTTGAGCGTTTTAAAAGAAGTAAAATAACCTCGTGTAGCAGATGGAATTACTTGTTGAGTATAAAGATGATTGCAAGCCAATAAATGGTGGACATATGCGAATCATTATGCCAATAACGCTGTTGTTACGACGACATCAAATCAGAAGCGAAAATCTATATACGTGATACGTTTCAAGTCTGAGATTTTGGGCGTGAATTGGAGTAGTTAGCAAACCGTATGAGGTAAATTAACCATAAAAAAGTAAAATTACGTACATCAGACAAGGCAAATGATTGACGGGACAATAGAAGTAGATGAAGGAATTCTTAGTAATAAATGATAGTCGATTAATACATTGTGAAGATGAAGCGTACCTCAATTATGTGGAAGATACTTGTCATGAAGATTAAAGATCAAAGAAATTCTAGTTACAAATAAATTTTGAGCGTGTTCTTCAAGGAATTTTTAGGATGTTCAACTCAAGTAAGTGAGTTATGGTAAATTTGACGCTCATAGCTGAGCCAGCGACGAAGGTTCCGTATAGAAAGACATATGTGGAAATGAAGAAATAGGGAATTCAATTGCAAAATTTCTTAAGAAGTAACGCTTTGAAACTAAATGAATTCTCTCATATTATGATAATATTATTTGAAACCACGTGTTGGTAATCCGAAGTTAGACAAGTTAACTAATGAGAAGAAGCATATATTCTCAAGGGCAGAGGATTCGTTGATCAGTGGAAAGATGCTGTATAGGTTCTTAAAAGCATCCATATACAGGTATGAGCCGTGGAAGATAAGATTAAAAGATTTATTTAGAACGGATTTATGAACAAATATCAGTATGATATGTTTTGAAGTATGATGGAATGACGAGTTCATAGTGGTGGATTGATTTGGTTGGTTGGTTGTTTGATTGATTGTTGGTGTCGGCTTGAGTCCGACTAATAGTCCATAATGTAGAGGAGATGCTGCCCAAATTTTAAGAAATACCCTACTTTTAAAGGCAAACGTATACTTCCGTATGTTATTAATATTCCAGTTGATACTCCAAATGATTGCGATCTCGGTTCTTGAAAGAAGTGGATGTAGCTGAACTGACTTTATATAATTGGTCTCTGATTTCATTTAGCTAGTCATCACTTGGTTCGATTGATCAATTAAAAGAGTTAATTGTTTAATTTTACCAACTTATGGTCAGTTAGATGGAAATCGATTCCAATTAGATTTAGTCAAATTCTAATATGATTTTCAGATCCGAAGTCAAAGCAATGAGAAATTTGGAGGAAGTAATGACACTAGTAGAATTCAGAAATTTAGCGGAATTAGCGCAATGTTACTGCAAGTGTGCGAGGTTTTAATTGGATAAATATGCCTTTGCAATAGATATGAGAATTAAAACGTTATTTGCACATGCGAGTGAGAAGATTATTTTCAAGAACTCAAGTGTCAAGATAAGAGCCAGGAGAACGAATGAAGAGAATAAAGAAGAGAGGTTGAATAAAGACGAGTTTGGAAACCATGCCAATATGGATGTTATTATATGATTAAAGAAATTTTATCATCTGCAATAAAGTTTTATTAAAGGATTTGTAGGTATATTAAAATAGAATGACAATGTAACAAGAATTATTCCAAAATACTGAAGAACGCTCCAATACAAGTATTTGATGTATGATATAAGCTGACAATATTGGCATGTGAACTAAAGAAGGAGATTTCCTGGTGATGCAGGAGAGACGATGTATAGAGGGCATAGACCTCAATAAGTTGAAACATATCTTCAATGCAACGAAGCCAAAGATGTGACAGAGGATAGTTGGAGTTGATTAAAAATGAAAGTTGTGCGATTAGGAATTATGTGAGTAAGACTAAGGAAATAACTGTCAATGGGTTTTGATAGTTCAGTCGACAAGAATTTGAATATTTATAGAAAGCTTTCATTCCAGTGTTAATCACAGAATAATTAATCTAATAATAAACAAATCAGTACAATTAGAAAGAAGGAATCGTTTATGTTAAGAAGAGACAATAAGTCAAGAAAATGGAGAACTTAACTAGAAAGGAAAATGGAATCAAAAGGATGATAAAGAAATTTTATAAGATTGTCCAGGATATAGGAAAGTTATGAATGTCAGGGTGCCAGAGCTAATGTAAGGCATGGAGTGAGGCGCCTATATTTGGAAATAGGAAATTCATTCGAAGACTACGATTAAATATGGAAATTTAAATGAAGGTATTGATTGACATGGCATAAGAATAGAAATAGACGTACATATAAGTAAATATCATATTTATTGAAAAATCAAAGCCAACATTAGAGAGTGAACCTATTACCGCAACCTTTTCATAAATGAATATAGCTCATTAAGGAGCAATATAGAGAATCACTTCAAAAAAGAAATGAAGCAAGCATTATTTAAATTATTAAGGATAGGTTAACTAAACCTAACCATCCTTTTATTAACAAATACTCTATCTAAGGAATAAGTTGATGTTGCTACAAGGAGATTGTGATGCGCTATCAGATTCAAGTATAGATTGGAACTAATCGATATAATCCCTTAATCTAATATTGGTGGACAAACAATAAAGTGAAGAATTTGATAAAACATTTGTAAATTGAGATAGGGAATACATCCCAGGAATATGATTAAGTACCGAGGGCTAAAAGAAATATTTAGTGACCCGACATGAAGAGAAAATGGGGGAAAGCATCAATTGAATCCTTATCAATAAATTATCCCAAACCTAGTCATTCTCTTTTATTAATGAACAGCTTGCCCAATAAGTGGGTTAGTTGCTGCTTGAAGAAATGGTGTTATTTAACTTAAGGGGTTTAAGTTATTCCAAGAATATGAGGCAAGGCAAAGATGTCAAAAAAGACTTTCTGATAATATGACATAAATAAAAGAATAGACATTATATGTGACTAGACGTCAAGGAAGAGCATTGCAGCTAGTTTCGTATAAGAACTCCTTGGAACCAAAATAAATGATAATATTGGGTTAAAATATGCGGGTAATATCTCCAGGTTAGAATATTTTCTTCTAAGTAGTAAAAGCTTGTCGCTCGACAAATATACTCGATTGTGATTCAAGGAAATTAAGATACGATGATAAGTTTGTGCGTCAATCAAATCCAGTCGAGATTTTCTCGTTAATTCTTAATTCTGAAGTAATTTCGAGAACATTAGAAATTTAATTCGCCAAAAGTTTCAGTATATAATTCGCAGAGGGAAAAGAAGATTAAGAGAACGATGAAAGAACCTTGAATGCAATTGGAAGCGATTACGAACTAGGTTGATTGAACAAAGAGACATGTGGGAATCAAATTCAACAATCAATAACAATTGGAAACATTCATAAGCACGAATTACCATAATTAGAAAGAAAAGAAAATTTATATGCGTTATGCTGGTCCTTTTGGAACAGTAAAATAAGAAGGATAAGTGTAAGTGAGTTGGCTTCACCGTCACATGTATAGCAGGATAATAGGGTGTTTATACGTGTATATTTAGGAAAGGTAATCTAGCTCCATTATATATAAAATGGAGGCTTGAGTTGAGTTATATGAGCAACTAATATAATATGATATCAGCGAGAAGCTGTTAAATAATGAGTGATGCTGCGAGTAAAAGTTTATGAAAAGTTGTAAGGTTGAGGGATCAACCTGAGGAAGTGGGAGTGAAATACTTGAATGTATCATTATCTGATCCTTAGTATGATTCTGAGGACAGAATACTTTTCAGGGGGGAAGGATGTAACATCCGGGACATAGCGTCTAATTATTTTTATCAATAAATGATTATTATGTGATTATTATGTGAATTTTTGGGGAATTATCTAGATGACTGATAATAATATTTGGATGTTTGTATATAATAAAATGTGAGTATGTTAATTTTAACATGTCCAGAATAAAATCTAGATAATTAAGGTATTTTTCTGGTAATTTTTGGAGTGTTATATGATTTTATAATGATTTATGAATTTATTAATTATTTTCTGAATAATAACGAAACTATTTTATAAAGCCGGGAATCGTCCAACTTCAACCGTTTTTACGTTTTTATAACCCGAAACTCTTCCAAAATCTCCTTCCTAACCTAATCCGATGATTCTGAACACTTTTCGTGTTTTGACTTTTTTGATCTGGGGTACGGTTTGACCTGTATAAGTCCCGGCGCAACATTTTCGATACGATAACGATTTTTATAGATTGATAAAACCCGTATTCTCGAAAGACGGGATATTATGACTTTATTTTTGTATAAAGTGTTTTATAAGAAGCTCGGTTTTTATGATTATCCAAATCTTGTATAAAATTGTATCGTTTTTATAGTTACTTAGCGGCTAAGTAATCTATTTTTGGATCCAATATATAAGTATAATTATGGGATTATTAAATAAATAAAATATTTGATGATTCTGTCAACTCTGCATTGCATTATTATTAATTGTGTGTAATTGGTTGGGTACGAAGATTATTTGTATAATTAATTATTGAATTATTTATAATTTTTGGGGAATTTTGACATAAATTTTATATTCTATTACTTTTAAAATTATTCCCCGTAATTATTATTTTTCTGGGCCTAATTATTAAATAAGAGATAAAAACACCCTAAATTGATTTTGGGTATTTAAATTTCAAAAAGTATAAATAGTTTAATTCATTATTTTATTTCATTTTTATTTTATGAAAAAAATAAGAAGAACAAGATTTGGGGGCAAAAATTTGTTCTTCAACAAAGAATCTCTGATATTGAGAGCTACAGAGATCCGTTTGTGAAGCTTAAATATCCGAATCAAAGCTTGTTTCAATACCTTTAATTAGATACCACTTTCATCAATTGAGGGTAACTATGTATGAAATTTGATTTTATGTTCTTGAACTTGAATTTGGGTTTATGGTTTTGATTGATGGTTGGTTGTTTTTGATGATTAAATAAGTTTCCTTGGATGATGTAGAGTTGATTCATGTATTTAAATGAATTATTTGAGTCCCGGAATGTTAAAAACGAGTTCTTGGTTTATTCATTTTTGTTCTTCGATTTTATGAATTATTGATGATAAGTTGAATGATTTTGAGTATATAAAATGATTCTAGGTTTCCAGAGCTTCAAATTTATATGTAGTTGGTTCGATTTGGTTGAGTTTTTGTTCGAATCGCTTCTTCGCCGGAAAATTCGAACCTTGGTTCGACTTTGATCGGAACTTTTGTTCCAACGATTGATTGTTGCAAATATCTGTAGTTTAGTATTGCTGGATTGATTTTGGGCATTTTGACATAAAAACCATAGAAAACCACAGGGATTAGACGAGTTATGAGTGGGTTAGAGGCCACCGGACTTCGGGAAACCGGCCGGAACCACTCGACCGAAATCTAGTAAAAGTCCAGAAACCGGCGAGTTGCCGGTCATCTTCTCCGTTTTTTCCGGCGAGCCTCCCCCTTCCCTGCTGTTGTTCAATTCGTCTGGCCTTGTTCGAGAAATCCCAAATCTATTATCCTATTTTCTTTCTTTTTTAACATTTATTTCAAAATGCTATTTTTATTCCTAAAATCATTTTTAGTTCAAAAATTAATTGAGTTATTATTTTATATGATTAACTAAATTATTTTAAATTCCAAAAATTATTTTATTTTATTATTTTAAAAATTAAAATTTGATTTGATTATTTATAATTTATTTTATGTAATTATTTATAAATTTTATTAATTGGTTAATTCAATTAATCAATTAATTTTATTTATAGGTAGTTAAATAAATTATAACTATTTATAATTAATTCAAATAATTCCTAAAAATTATTTTTTTTGAGCTTTTAAAATTTATATTTAGGTATTTAAAGATCAATTAATATTATTATTAAGAGTAAATTACAAAGTGGTGTCTCAACTTTACCTGCTTTTGCATTTTGGTGGCTGAAATTTCAAATTTACAAAATAGTGTCCAAATATTAGTTTTATATTTCAAAAAGGTGGCTAGGGCCACTTTTTTGAGAGAAAAAAAATCTGATGTTTGTTCTTTAAAAAGTGGCCCTAGCCACCTTTTTGAAATATAAAACTAATATTTGGCCACTATATAACAAATTTGAAATTTCGGTCACCAAAATGCAAAAGTGGGTAAAGTTGAGCCACCACTTTGCAATTTACTCTATTATTGATTGATTTATTCCTATTTTATTCTTGTTTTATTCGTAATAACTAAACCGTTTGTCCGTTTAATACGAAACGAATGCGTACAGACTCAAAAAACATTCCGCTTCCAATAAAAATACTTTTTGTGAAGCCCTCCAAACCCGGGGTGTAGATTTGGGGGTCACTAGCCAATAAACAAAACTAAAATAGGAACAGCAGAATAATATAGTAGATATGACCCCTTGCATGCAACTGGATCGATCACAGGTTATAGTATGAAACAGGAACTAATACAAACAAAGTGTTATTACAAACCATAAGTCTAATTAGTTTTACAACTTATTCAAATTTTATTACAAACCTTTATACTATTCAAGGGTTCCACACTGTCTACCTGGAAAACACACCAAACTATTTATAGGCACTCGACTTCTGATCAAACTTGGAACTCAATCCTGCTCTGGCTTAGCTGAAAGATTAGAATAATAAACAAGTATGGGTGAAAGAAATGCTCAGCAAGCAGTATAAAGTTTGTAAGTGAACAACAATATCAATATTTGAGCAAAATCAGAAGCTGATATAAACTTTAAAGTTTAAGCGACATTTTAACAAAACACAATCATGCACTATGCTGTTCTTGATGATCAGTCATGAAACAGCACCGGTATTCCGCAGCCATACCGTAAATATAGGTAACGATATCCCGTAACCATACCGTACCTATTGGATATCCATAAAAGGCATATACTCGCCTAGCAAGATATTACACTTTCGTATAATAGCTCACGCTGGACCGGTGCCTCGGCCTCTTATGCTAACCAATAACCAATTCACAAAACAATTTTGATTAAAGGAGTTGTATCAATGACATCCTTATCTATTCAACTCCCCATGTCACATGATCCGGAGTTATCTCAACAACTGATGGCGAAATAACCAGAACAATTAGTTATTCACTAATCTCAACTCAAAGTTTCGTTGTATAGAGTATATCTGGATAGTGTATTATTCACTATCTATCGAATCCAAAAGATTGGTTCTAGCAGAATGATTGCTAGAATAAAAGAATGTCAATAAATATATGAACATTGGTATTCGATGCGCTATCAGCGTATTTATAAACAGTTCTCATATTTTGAATATGTAAAATAATAAGCTATTCTGAATTCAGAATAAGGGAAAATACTTGCCTGGTATGCTTAATAACCTCTTACTATAACTCTGCTTATAGTTGTTGGCTACTATCTCCGTCTAATACTTGACTGTACTCCTTGCTATTTGATTCTATAAACAAAAAGACTATCTTAATTGACAGAACCAAACTCAATCGACGTAACTATACGTCTTGACTTCTACCCGATCGTTTATAACTAATTATGGCATTTTAAAACTGTAAACAGATAGCATGCATATCACATAGCACGTAATCATGGTATTCGTATAACACATAATCACATATTCCATATACCACATAGATTAGGTAGTCAACTGATAGGTTTTAGAACGTTCAGAACTGAAATTGGGTTGATAACGGGGTTTATTGATTAAATACCGACTCAAACTGATACACAAATCCAATGACATTGCAATACAAAAGAAATTAGGTCTCAAAAGTATTTTTATTGGAAGCATAATGTTTTTCTGAGTCTATACGCGTTCGTTTCGTATTAAACGGACGAACTGTTCATTTATTATGAATAAAATAAGAAATAAATGGAAATATTGATTGACTTTTAAATACCAAAATATAATTTTTAAAAGTCTAAAAATAATTTTTAGGTATTATTTAAATTAAATATAAATAATTTACATTTATTTAACTATTTATAAATGAAATTAATTGATTAAATGATTTTAATCAATTAATTAAATTCATAAATATTTAACTAAAATGAATTATAAATAATTAAATCAAATTAGATTTTTGAAAATAATCAAAGAAAATAATTTTTTTAACATTAAACATAATAAGTAAATGATTTTTTAAATTAAAAGAAAAGGTTTTATAAAATAGAATAGAATTTTGATTTATTTATAAAAGAATTGCCACAAACAGTTTTCAGGGTTTTAACTATGGGGAAACAGAATCGAAACCGGGTCGGGACAGAAGTTAAGCGGGTCGGACATGAACGGTTCTGGGTCGCGAAGAACCCAGAACCCGGCGAACTTTCCGGCCATCAGGAAAAATTCCGGTCGGTGCCATTCTTGCTCGAAACATCACCGGTTCAGCCTGGATTTGATGCTAAACGATTCCTAAACACTCCTACTGGTCAATTACGGCCTCAACTGTCAGGCACGATTCCGGGAAGTCAATCGCTGGCTGAGTTGCCATTAAAATCGGCGAAACTCGGAGCTTTTCCGGCGAAAAATGATTCCCTTCGTTTCTCAACACAACTCGAAGATATATATATATATATATATATATCAAAATCAAGCTCTCAGTTCATACAATCGATCCACATAATCAAAAACAACAACCAAAACCTCTAAAATTCGGAAAAATGAAAATTAAAAACATAAAAATTCAATCATTCTATTTTACCCATTACTGAACCAAATCGATTGAAATATATCTTAAATTACTCCTTGTGATGTCAGAAATCATAATCAGATATCAAGAACAACAAACGGTTAATCAAAATCAAAAACAAAATTTTAAGAACAAGAACACCCCAAAAATCGATTTTATAAAATACTCACCCTCCATTCATGATTTTGATATCAATAGAATGGGCTCGTTACGGGGATCAATTTGATATGCAGAACGTCCGATTTGGTTTCAAGAATCATTCAAAAATCGTGATTGAAGTTGAAGGAAAGGATTTCACCCCCAAGAATGTTCATGCCTATTTCTATTTTTCTGAAATTTTTATAAAAAAATAATGAATAAAATAAATAAATGGCTGGTATTTATATTTTTACAGAAATTATACCCCAAAATAAATTAAAGGTGTTTTTATCCCTAAATTACAATAATTAAGCACCAAAATAATAATTACGGGGAATAATTTTAAAAGCTATAAAATATAAAATTAATGTCAAAATTCCCCGAAAATTGCGAATAATACAAAAATGTAAAGATATTGGGTATTTGAGATACAAATAATTTTATAAAAATACAAACACATATTTTGTGGGGATTGACGTTCCGGTGGGGTCTCGGTCCGCTGATTTTTGGAAAACAAAACGATACTTAAATTAACATAAAATCCCGATAACACATAAAATGATTTCAAACACGCGTAAAATGAAATAAGACGAGTACCTTGGTAAATACGCAAATAAATACTAGTTTGAATTGCAGATCGATTCATATAGTTGCAGTTTTAAAAAATATTAATCAATCGAAAAATTCTCTGGCCCGCACGGAAATACACAAATAACAGTTATAACACATAATATTAAGACAATAATCATTTTAACTTATATAAACACATAATATTTATTCATTTAACATAAAATATTCACATAATTTTCCCGGATATTACACTTTTGAGGCCTAATTTCTTTTGTATCACAAGGTCATTTGATTTACGAGTCATTCTGAATCGGTATATGATCGATAATTGTTGTTATTGACCTGATTTCAATTCCAAATGTATTAAGTCCTATCTTTTGACAATATGATATAGGTGTTGCGTGAAATATGTGATTACGTGTTATATGAATAATATAATTACGTGTTAAGTGATATGCATGTTATCTGTTTACAGTTTTAAAATGCCATGATTAGTTATAAACGATCGGGTAGACGTCAAGATGTATAGTTACATCGATTGAGTTTGGTTCTGTCAATTACGATAGTCCTTTTGTTTATAGAATCGAGTTGCAAGGAGCGTAGTCAAGTGTTAGACGGAGTTGATAGCCAACAGATTTAGGCCAAGGCTATGGTGAGAAATTATTGAGCATACCAGGAAAGTATTCCTACACTTTCTTCTAAATACTGCAAATATTTCTTCGTTCTTATTCTAAGTTCAGAATAGTTAAATATTTTTTTATATTTTGTTGTAATTACTCTTATTTATGACCGTGCCTTTTTGATCTTGTTCCTTGATTATCGATTGATCTCTTGAGCAAATACCCATTAGTTCGGGTTATTTGCGGACCCTGAATCGGGGTGTTTTGAAATCAAAGTGATTTGACATCAAAATACTCTACGAACTGGATAATTATGATGAGGGCCAGGAATGAGCTGGACCCTAAGGGCCAGAGATGGATGGTCCCTTGATTATTAGGCCATAGTTTCCTGGGTGCCCCATATATTGGCTGGGTCTATGCAGTTGGGTATATATCCGCACTATATCCTGACTGATGAGCAGGTTATAGTGCATATGTTGGTTTCTAGTATCCAATCTAATTTATTATTGATCGCCTTTAACGGCATTCCTTCTTCAAAAGTTTATGATTACAAAATCAAAGAAAGATTTGATTCAAAGAGATGAATCAGTGAAACTTCCACTGTTCTTTTACAGAAAAATATGATTTATGATTAAAGGCCAATGAGGGCCGATGTTTTATTCGTTCAACTGTTTTAAATAAATAAAGATGTTTTGAAATCATTCAAAAATCATTTCCAGAAGTTTCTTTGATCTAATACCTAGAAACCATTTATGATACTTCCTGAGAATTTTTGGCTCACTCTTGCTTTGTGAAATCCTATTTCTTTCAGTATCAAATGAGGGCAAAAGTGAATAGCTTTCAATAGACAACAAAATTGAAGTGATTCCAGCTGAAGGAATTTGGAGGTGTCAGAGTGATCAATACGAGGAATTTAGTAAAGAGGTACTGAAATTGTATTTAGATATTATAATTTTAGAAGGTTAGATTCTTTTTTCATACCATAACCTTTAATCGATTCGGAATATTGAGGGGTTATCTGTATATTTGTTTTAATATACAGGTTTATATTATTTAAAGTTGTTTAGTGACACCCAATCTTGACCCCGGATTTGGGGATGTTACACATCCTACCAAATAAGGCTTATCAGCCTCTAGAAAAGGCCCTTGACCGACTGGATATCCCTTAGAAAGGGCTCCAGTTGACCGGCCTCCAAGGGAGGCCTTAATCCATCTAGGCTCCTCCTTAAATTTGAAGTATTGAAAGTTCTAAAAAGAAGAGATGTGCCTGATACAAGGTATGAGCCCCGCACATCTCCACTTCAGGAAGCTGTTCGCCTAATTGGAACAAATTTAACCAATGGAAAAGTAGGAGAAAGATAGGTACCCTCGACAGAGAAGCCTCTAAGTCCAGCTTTGACAAACTTCCTTTGAATTATGAAGACCCATCACGAACACGAACATGATAGTTTATGTTTGAGGCCCTTCACGAACGTGACCAAGACATGTTATCCAAGAAAGCAAAAATATTTCACCCTGATCGACTAGAGGGGTCATGAATGGACCCCTTAGATGATCAGAGGAGGCCGAATAGTCATCCATGAAGGTCTTCGGCCGTCAAAAAGGTCCTCGGATGAGGCCCCCACCCAGCAAGGCACTCCTCGAACAAAAAAGAGAGAAGAAAGTCTAAGCCACGACTTGATATTGAGAATTCGCAAAACAAGGTCCTGAAGGGCCAAGAAGCTCTAGACATTGAGGTTACGGTCGACCAGGGCCTCAAATGTTTGGTCTCTATGGCCGACCAAGAGTCCTTGAAGCCGACTCCGCCACATGGAGGGGTTAGGCCGACTAGGACGTCCTCGAAAGAACGTCTACAGACGTCCAGAATTAATAGGGATGTCCCCCAAATGAAGGTTCCAAGAAAACCATGAACTAGAGCCAAGGGTTTCTCCTGGTGAAGACAAGAACTTCCACGAAAACTAGTTTCGTAAAGAATAGAATGTTCATGAGAACAAGTTTCATGAAGAGAAAGACGCTCACGGAGGTGAGATTCTGGCCACCAAGAGTCAGTGAGGCCTAGTCCTCCATAAGGAAGGATGAGGCCGACTTGAACCCTCGCGGAGGGAAATAAGTTTCGCGAAAAGTAGAACGTTCACGAGAAAAAATACATAACGCTCACTAGAAAAAGGGCAGAAAGTCCACCAAAAAGAGAAGGATTGGTCGACCAGGCCACATGAAGGCCTTATAGCCGACCAGGAACCCCTCTAGGGTTGATCCAGACCCTCCTGAAGGTTTTCAGTGGAACTCATATGAAATTCCTTGAGAATTCTTGAAAAAGTAGGCGCCCAACAAGAATAAGTTTCGTGAAGACTAGAACATCTACGAGAACAAGTTTCGCGAAGGCTAAATAGTCGATGAGAATAAATTTTGTGAAGACTAGGACTTCCACAAAAGTAAGTTTTATGAAGAACAGAACGTTCACTAGAAAATGATCAGAAAAGCATGGCTGAGGCTAAACACTAGTCATTACTCTTAACTGAGGATTGATTACACTATTCACCATGATTAGCAAAACTTATAGAAGTTAAAATAAGATTAGCTTTTCAGCTAAATAAGTTCCATGAAGGCCAGAGTCCTCACGAGCACTGAGACAGAATGTTCTCCTTCTAATGAATCAAACTACCCTATAAGAGGCTCTCAAGGTCCGTTAAGACCACTCTCGGCTGACCATCCAACAAATTGAGGCCTTTTGACCACCCAAGAGCCTTTGTAGCAGAGCCAAGACGGCCACAATTTTCCTATGGAGTGTTCTCGACCGACCAGCCAATAAATTGAGGCCTTTAAGCCAACCAAGAGCCTCCGTAGCAGATCCAAGATGACCACAATTTCCCTCCAAAGTGCGAGGCTTTTTGGACAACCATGAGCCTCCGTAGAAGAGCCAAGACGACCACAATTTGCTTCCGTAGTGCTCCCGGCTGACCAGCCCACAAATTGGGACCTTCTGGCCAATCAGGAGCCTCCGTAGCAGAGCCATGATGACCACAACTTGCTTCTGTAGTGGCCTTGGCTGACCAATTAACAAATAGGGGATATATGGCCGATCAGGAGCCTCCGTAGTAGTGCCATGACGGCCATAATTTGCTTTTATAGTGCTCCTGGCCGACCAACCCAAAAATTGAGGCCTTTTGACCAACCAGGAGCCTCCGTAGTAGAGCCAACACGGCCATGATTTGCCTCCGTAGTGGCCCTGTCCTACCAGCCAACAAATTGAGGCTTTTTGGCCTACCAGAAGCTCCTGTAGGAGAGCCCTGAGGCCTTCAAAAGTTGCTCCGGAGGCCCTCTTGAGAGGTCTTTTGGAAATTTATCAAAAATGATAACTCTCAGCGGAACCAAGTTTCGTAAAGACTAGAACTTCCACGAGAACGAGTTTGTTGAAGTATAGAACATCCTACAAAGGAGGTTGTTAGTCTCTAAACACGCGCTAAAATTCACGCAAGTATACGCGTTCACAAGTAGTATAAGATATAAATCAGATTCGTTCCAACAGAGACTGGTTTAGGTTAACTTTGTAATTTATGCACTTATACAACAATGATATGGTTATTATCCAATGCTAAGATGATTAACAGATTGAGATTGTTATAATTAAGAATTAAACTAACAAATATAACTAAGAGAATAAGAATTGTTGAATTAATATATATAACAAACATGGGATTCTAACTTCATTAAATACTTCATTCAGTAGCCTTTTTGTTCTTAACCTTAGCATAAAAGATGACAGACTCGTTCTCTGTACTATCAGTAATGGTGATGACACTAATCAGATAACACGAAACTGATAAACGCCAACTTTCGTTACAGGAATACCATACTACCAGACATCCACAAAAGAGATAGAAGCTGATTAGACACCAATTATATTGAGATCCTATATGTCTATAGAATTTGACAACATAACGGTTTAATGCACAAGTTATCTATCATGATTACATAGGGGAAGTAAGATGGTTAAAATTACCTACAAATTATGCATAACAAATAACACATGAACCTATGCTAGCATGGCAATTTCTAAACCCTTAAATTCACTTTCGCTTCATTAAGAATTAACACACTATCTTATAAGTTCACGACGCTCATAAGATGAATACGCACAACCAATACTAGGATATCATACAATCACCACACACTAAGGCATCGAAACAAATCAACTAAAGAAATCCATAAATAAATCCGCTAGAACCCCACGATAACGATTAGCCCATAATCAGACACATCATCAATATGGTTCCAATGAAAGCATGGTATAATAAACGTAGTCTTTATAAACGAATAATAAAAAAATTACAAAACAAGAGTATAGGTTCAAGAATAAGAAAACTAGCATCCAACGTTACAACTTAAACAAAGAATCACAAGTTAAAACTAGATCTTCTTCGCCTTGGTTGAATTATGCTAAAACGGTCTTCTTACACCTTCTCCTTGCGCTCTGGTATGTCTCGTTATAAAAAACGAACTTATTAATGTATATATAGCAGCCCCATGCAGAGTAGAAGTCTTCTGGATCAAAAGCCCAATAGAATCAAGATTTCTGTTCTCGACCTGGCGCGGCCGCACGCTTGACCAGCGCGGGTGCGCTGAGTTTCTGGACTTTGGGCGCGGTCACGCGCTATCACAGCGTGGGCGCGCTGACTCCCTGTATCAACTTCTGATTTCTTCATTTTCCTTGCTGATTTAAGCCGGCTTTCCACGAGCTTTTATTCCAACACCACCTTAACACCAAATTAGCACCAAAACAATGGTAATTCACCTGATTACCTAGATAATGCCTGAAAATGCAAAAACACTAGAAAACACATTAAAACACCAATAACTTGAGTACAAATACATTAATTTAAAGCTTTACGGAGCGTAATAAAATGTCATAAATGCCACTCAATATACCCCCAAACTTGAATCGATGTTTGTCCTCAAGCATAAACAGACTCAAAGAACAAGAAATAAAAATGCATGAATGCAACTAAATGAATACATCGAACCCTGTAGAATAACTAAATCAATCAACAAGCAACATCTCAACAAATGCAGTTATTCGCATAAAGATCAATCAAACCTCACAAATCAACCTACAAACCAGAGACGTGTGTGTGTGCAATTGCTTACAAATATACTATCGCAACTAGATCAATAATCATGACTCACTACTCATCAAAACAAGCGCATGGTTATAAATAGAATAAAATCTAGACTCAAAATAACTTATAACACTTCAATTCTTATATCGGAGTTTACATGGATTCACGCTTTTATTCACAACAAAATAACACAAATATGCTTATTTAACCGTGCAATGAGTAAGGTCCACAAAAGACTTATACAATGGTACCATGTAGTGAGCATTAGGTTAATGGATCTCAGACTATAAAAGCTTTAGGTCACTAGGCACAAAGTCCCCCAAGAACTTAATAACTCGAGTACTAAAGAGCCCACTCGTGATCAATTTTACATACACTTAAATACTCTTTTTTTTCTTTTTTTTCCTTTTTCTTTTTTTTCTTATTTCTGAACGAGTGCGTTTCGCTCCATCTCGCTCAACCCTAGACTACTCATATTAATATGAGCCTACTACTAGCCTTTTGACACCTAGCCACACAACTAGCAATGAAATCCAATTTTCTCCAATTTTAAAATATCCATGTTTTTTATTATTAAGAGAATATCCTAAATTCTAAATATAAACAAGTGATTAAACCTCGACAAATAAACAAACCATTATCATGATCTAGTACTTTAGCAACCTATAAGACTTAGTGAAATACAATTGTCTCTAGCATGCCAATCAATTTGATAAGACTTAGCATCACTAAATACGACATCACTAAATACGACATCACTACACTAGCATCAACATCATAAATCAATCGGAAAAATCATCTAAGGGATCATGTTATTATGCAAATGCGTGAAACTACATGAACAAACTATCATAAATAAAATAATAAAAAACTACTACATGGCAAAATATGCAACTATATGAACTAAACTATCATGAATATATAAGCTATATCTGACTCACACAAAACTTATTCCTTCAACTACTACCCCCAAACTTAAAATATTCACTATCCTCAGTGAAGGTAATAGTAAGGAATCAGGCATACCTACTCCGAATCAGGATCATCACCCTCAACGGGTGGAGTATCAGGCGTGTCTAGAGGCGGATACACGGAATCCTCACCAAATACTAGCCACTGGATGTCAACCCCGGTGGCTCTGAATGCAGTCCCAAGTGCCTGGGTGAGATCACGTGCAAACCGACTATGGATGTCGTGCATCGCATCCATCCTCCTCGCTAGATGCCTATACTGCATCAAACTCAAACTGGCTCCAACATCAGCTCCCACCTCCTGCTGCTCCTGCTGTGACGGACCAACTTCTTCTCCCAACTGAGCTCTCCATGCTTCCTTTCTTGCCTGCTGCATTCCACCAGCAAAAGTCTGATCCGCTGGCCTACCACCTGGCATATGAACATATGAATAACCAAGCCCCTTAGGATCGGGCTTGCCACCATACCACTCAGTAATGTTCAACAGCGTAGAACTGTCGATAGGAGCACTGTGAAGCTGTAACTGCTCTTGTACGGGCCAATGAACATCAACAGCCACGCACAACTTCGTCATAACGGACACATAGGGTATAGAACCCGTAGTACCTCCTCGCAAAAATCTTAAAATCCCATGATATATAACCATCCCCAAATCAATATAATCGCCCTGAAGCCCGTGCAAACCTATTTATGCACGGCGCATGGAATGTGGAGTATTTAGTTGTGCCTCTCTTGAACATCCAGTAAGTCTCAAGCACACACAGAGTAGCAACGATCAGATCCAAGTTGAAGTCCTCCGGAGTCTTATCATTCCAAGTGTCCTGATCGGTCTTCCTCATGGGCTGCTCAATCACCCTCCTTATCGCATCAGCACTATACTCCACAGTCATCTCCCTAACCACCGTAAAGCCATTCTTCTCCGCCTTCACATTAGCATAGAACTCTCGCACAACACTCTTGGGTACAGCATCGGGAGCCTCGAAAAAAGTAACCCATCCCATCTCCAGAATCATCTACAACAACTTACCATCCTTCTCTGATGGCAGAAAACCTCGCTCTTTTTCTATAGGCTTCGAGAGATGCCTCGTGTACTCCTCTTCAGCCTTTGGAGTCGAAAACCTCGACCTCACACCACCCGCAGATGAAGAATCGGTGGTGCTGCTGCTTACTTGAGTTCTTTGTCTCTTGGGTGCCATTGGTATTGAATAAGAGAGAATAAAAGCTAAGTGTTTGAGAGAGATTTATGTTTGAGAATTTGTGATGTGGTGGAGAAGTTTGTGTATAAGTGTGTGTATATATAGGTGGTGAGAAGAGAATTAGATATGGAATAGAAGTGGGAATTGATTATGGGAATTGTGGGAATAATGGGTTTGATTTGAAGAGGGAAATTTGGGATTTAGAAGAGTAAAATTTGGGTAGAAATTGATTTTGTAGTAAAAATCCCGATGTTCTCTTAACAAACTACTGTTTTTATTTTTTTCTAAGTCGGGACCCCGGCGCGGCTGTACGCTAAATCAGCGTGGGCGCGCTTACCTTCTAGAAAAACAGCGCGACCGCGTGCTAGATCAGCGCGGGCGTGCTTGGCTTTTGAAGTTGGCCCTAAAATTTTTTGTTTTTCTTATTTTTTTGTGTTTTTCTCCTTTCTTCTTGCTTCTTCTACCTACTAATGTACAACAAACTTGGGTTTCCTCCCAAGAAGTGCTTGTTTTACGTCGTTAGCTCGACGTAGAATCTTGAGATCAAACGGATAATAAAACGGCACTAACCACCTCGCGGTATGTCATGTCACCATAGTAATGCTTTAACCTCTGACCATTTACCTTGAATACTTGGCCCAGATCATTATCAAAAATTTCCACTGCTCCATATGGAAACACAGTTTTGATTATGAAGGGCCCTGACCTCCTTGACTTTAACTTTCCAGGAAAAAGAATGAGACGAGAGTTAAACAAAAGAACTTGTTTCCCCGACACAAATGATTTGAGCACTAGACCCCTATCGTGCCACCTCTTGACTTTCTCCTTATACATTTTGTTGTTCTCATAAGCTTGAAGTCAAAACTCGGAGTTCATTTAATTGAAGCATCCTCGTCATTCCAGCTGCATCCAAGTCAAGATTCAACTTCTTCAAAGCCCAATATGCCTTATGCTTGAGCTCCATAGGCAATTGACACCCTTTACCATAAACCAACTGGAATGGCGACATTCCAAATGGAGTCTTGTATGCTATTCTATACGCCCAAACAGCTTCATCAAGCTTCAAAGACCAATCTTTCCTCGATGGACACACAAGTTTCTCTAAAATGCGCTTGATCTCTCTGTTAGACACCTCAGCTTGACCATTTGTCTGAGGATGATAAGCCGTAGCAATGCGATGATTCGCATTATACCTTTGCATCATAGCAGTGAACTTGCGATTGCAAAAATGTGACCCCTCATCACTGATTATAACTCTTAGAGTTCCAAACCTTGTGAATATCTGCTTGTGAAGAAAATTAAGCACCACCTTCGCATCATTCATTGGAAAGGCCTTAACTTTAACCCATTTCGACACATAATCAACTGCCAACAAGATATACTGATTGTTACAAGATGAGACAAATGGCCCCATGAAGTGAATTCCCCAAACATCGAAGACTTCAACCTCTAGAAGCACATTAAAAGGCATCTCATCCCTCTTAGACATATTACCCACACGTTGACATCGATCATATTTCAAAATGAACTGATGAGCATCTTTAAACAGGGTTGGCCAAAAGAAACCTGCTTTAAGAATACGAGTTGATGTCTTTTTGGCACCATAGTGTCCTCCATAAGCCGTTGAGTGACAATCTTGCAAGATCCCCCCATTTCGCTGTAAGGAATACATCTTCTGATGATTTGGTCAGCTCCTTGTCGAAAGAGAAACGACACATTCCACATATACCACTTCACTTTATGTAGAAACTTCTTCCTTTGAGCATATGATAAGTCGAGAGGCATGACATTACTCACAAGGTAGTTCACAATGTCTGCAAACCACAATTCTTCCTCTTGCACTCGAAACAGCTGCTCATCAGGAAAAGACTCATTTATCAATGTCTTGTCCAGTGAAGTAGCATTAGGGTTTTCTAAACGAGATAGATGATCAGCGATCTGATTTTCAGTCCCCTTTATATCTTTGATCCCTAATTTAAATTCTTAAAGCAAAAGAACCCATCCAATCAATCCAGGCTTCGAGTCCTTCTTTGAGACGAGATATTGTCACACCCCAACTTTAACAATAGATATTATACAAATTAATACAATAGTTAACAAAAGGAAATAAATACACCCGAATCCAAGATCTTACAGTTTAGGGTTTGGAACAGCCCAATATTATTAACTACTACAACCTGATTTTTAACATCGAGTCCTTACACAAAATGATCACTAATCTACCTGAGCTCGAACATACAAATCGGCATCACAAGTCTTACGCGCTCTCTGCTTGAATCTAACCATATCTGCTAGCTGTAATATCAGGGTGAAAGCAAGTAGTGAGCCAAATGCTCAACAAGCGCTATAATATACATAAACAAGAATAAAAGAATAATAATGGAAATGAAAAACTCAATAATATAATATCAAGAGATAAACTTTCAGGGTGATGGTATCTTTCCTTGTAATAAAACAAATCAAAATGATTTCTTTATCAAAAACCATTTTGTGGCGCTACGGATTACAGCCGGTGATCAGCCGCGAAGTAATCCTGAACCTCGCTGGGTTCTAGAACATTAATGGGATCCCTAGGCAACCTTTAAGCCTACAAATTAAGAGCGGAAAGGACTTGCGTCTCAGTCCAGATCCACCTATTTAAAGAAAATATTTGTCCCCCTTTGGGACTGAAAATCCAAATTTTAAATTTTTATTTTAAAAACTGATACCAAGTGACAGTTAATCTATTAAACAATGAACATCTTTATCAAGGGTTCTAGATCAAATTTAAAGCCATGATCAACTAGACTATACCTTATCAAATGGAATCGCAAAGTTTCTATTCACAAGGAATTTGACAATGAGGTTTAACAGGGTTGATGGATAGTAGAAAGGAACTAAGTCAAACTTGATTCAAGGTAATGGTTCCAGATAAGACATAGGTATTAAAATATAAAGAAGGTGAGCATCAGTTCAAAGTATAACAGGGTAACATGTTTTAGGGTAAGAATAGGGTTATCAAGTAATCACGAACAACTTTAAGGAATAACTGACTTTTAGGTATCAAGATAAGGTTACTGAGTATAACTTGAACAGGGTTCAACATCACAATTACTTTGGTATACTAGCATGGTATAACTTTTGAATCACTTGCATAGAAATCTTCAAGTAAAGTTAAACTACTTACAATAAATACTTGAGGGTTCATGTCACTTGCATATAATACGAAAGATAGATATGTACATGTATATCAAGGTGAATTAGAATTCTCGCATCATATATAAGAACTGGGTTATCACACACTTGCAGTGTAAACAAAAAGGTAGGTTGAAACACTTGCCTTGAGAAAGGCTTGACTTGACCGGCAGGTGGGAGCAACTGGAGTTCACTCGACTTTAATGGCAAGTGTACCCTCGTCTCTAGAGCCTACACAAAATAATAATAACCTCATTATAATAAATACTCACTAACTCAACCTAATTATAAATCAAAATTACGCACATTGGCACTTAGGCCTATATACACATACACGCTTATAATTACCTTATAAGCATAATAGTTCACATAGCCACATATGCTCACATAACACATTTAAGTACATAAAAATATATCAACACACTATATTACATCACTAAGTTTGGATGATCTCACTCCACTTACTCAAGTCACTTAGTTATGCTTAACTAGCCAAAACTCTTAATATCGACCTCATAACTCGAAGTGCCTTTTCTAAACCATCAAGTTCTTATGGACCCTGACTTAGGCCTTACACTCTAATGACCTTATACTATCTTACAACTATGATGGTCAACCTAGGCCTCACTCATAAGTGCTCTAAAACTAAATGTTAAGTGATTGTGCTCATTATAGTGATTTTAGGATGACACCAATGGGTTTTTGAGTACGATTGACACCCTTACACTTCAAGTTTACCTCCCAAACTTTTACACCAGACTCTTCTGATCATAAGGAAACTCTAAAACTTGGTGTGGCTCAAGGGCCTAGCTTGGGCCTACCTGGGCCTAAGCTTAAAGTCCAATGTTCTCCTGTTTTCTTGACAAAAAAGTGTCCTGATTTGCACTAACTTGTGGCACATGATTCTAACTCAATTCCTATGAACTATGGCTGGAAAAACTCCTCTGACACCCCCTATAACTAGGGATAACCAAGTCCTAGTGAGGGCCTACCTATGACATGGTCAAAACTCCTCATTTCTAAGTTGTAACAAAACTGTCCCCTGCTGGACAAATGTAGTGTTTTTACTCGTGCACCTAACCAAACAACCTACAAATTTCTAATAAACACTGAAATCTAAATTATATTCCTAGTGCTAGATTCTGGTGTCTTGGGCCTCAAAGTTCATTACAATGACATGGTCAAATCTCACTCTAAACCTCATGGAACCAAACTGAAATTCTGCAGAATCTAATGTACCCCTTTTCACCATGTTTCTCACTTGACAAACCAAACCAAACATCAATCAAAACCCAAACCAAACCTCAACCAAGGAAACCTACTGAACTAACACTCCCCACACACAACATTGTCTTAGTGGAGATCATCCTTACCTAAGGTGCAATATAGCAAAACAAGAGTTAACACAATACACTAATTACAAGTCATCTCAAACTCGAAAGTAACACTTAAATCCTCCAAATATATACGAATAAAAAACACATAACAAGGAGAAAAAATCATATTTAATATCTTAACTCAACTGAAATTAGATATTATTAACAAAAATCAATCCAAATAATCAAGAACTTTCGAAAATCGTGAGTTGGATCTATGCATGCATGCTTTCGAATTTACAAGCCAAAAATAATATGGTTTCCAAAATAATTTAATAATAAAATCAACATGCAAGCCTAGCATTAACCATAACTATGTGATCACTTAGCATGCAAAGAGTTTTATCAAGTTTTTATTTCCAAAACCAAGCTATCATCACATAAACATTCAAAAATCAACAAAGCAACAAAGAAACACCATTAAGAACCATTCATTCGGCTCCCTTATGGTCATGGCCGAATGAAGTGGAAGGAAAATGACCATATAAGCAAGAGCTTCACTCTCATGACTTGGCATTTCACCATTCCTTGTACTTCTCTCAATAATACAACCTTAAATCCATGAGAATCAAGATTATATTTTGAGTTCTAGTTAAAACTATGACATACAAGATCAAAACATAAACTTTTCACCCTAAACTCTCTGGATTATATATGAACAAAATATAGGAAGTAAGATTACTTTGATGAAAGATGAATGTTTGAATGAAAATGAAGAAGAAAAGGGGGTGGGGACTTCGGCCAAGGAAGGAGCCGAGAGAGGGGATGACCGAGAGAGAGAGGAGAGGGAGGAGGGTGAAGAGAGGTGATGGTGGAGTGTGGAGTGGAGTTATTTTGACAAATTATATTTATTTTTATGGTTTTATTTGACTAAAATGTGAGTGGAGTTGGAAATTGACAAAAACAACCTTGTATCAAGCTTGTGCCATGTTGCATGCAAGGATATACAAGTAATCTGGCTAATAAAGTGGGAGTTAGTGGGGTTGGAATTTCCAAGTTTGCCCTTAACATGTATTGGGATCAAAATGCATGCATGGGCAACTAAGTGAATTGCAAATTAAAATTCAACTAATTTATGTAAAACAATTTCTATAAATATAAATGCACTTCCATAAATCACAATATATGTATCATAAAATAGCTTATGATTTTAGAAATTTAATGATATAAGATTTGAAAATTTGTTGTTAAAAGATTTTTAAAATCGATTTTTCATATAAAATGAAGTACTTTTGATTATCATTTAAAAATACTAAATGATAAGATTTTCCTTTCAAATTTTTTTATATAAACTAATACATTAAACACTTAAGTTATAGGCACTCAACATATAGATCATCCACATTTATAATTTAACATAATTTAAATCTCAATTATAAACACACAATTATATATAGATAGGGTTTAGAAATAACAGTTGTAACATATATCGAATTGCAGCGTGATCAGTGAAAACTGTCACTTTAGTCCCAAGTAGATAAGATCAAAATTTTTAAAAACCATAGACAATAGCCAAAAGTTCTTTCTCCATAGTAGTATAATTCAGTTGAGCACCATTCAAGATCTTACTAGCGTAGTAGACCACATGAAATATGTCGTTCTTTCTCTATCCAAGAACTGCTCCAACTGCATAGTCACTTGCATCGCACATTATCTCAAAAGGTTCATTCCAGTCAGGTGCAGTTAGGACAGGTGTCGTGATTAAACTCTTCTTCAGTGTCTCAAAAGCTGCAAGACACTCGTCATCAAACTTGAAAGGGACATCTTTCTCTAGAAAACTGCACAATGGCTTCAAAATCTTAGAGAAGTCGTTGATGAAACGCCTATAGAAACCCGCATGACCAAGAAAACTGCGAATTCCCTTAACAGAAATAGGTGGAAGAAGATTTTCAATGACCCCTACCTTGGATTTGTCCACCTCAAGACCCTTACTAGAGACATTATGCCCAAGAATAATGCCTTGTCGCACCATAAAGTGACATTTTTCCCAATTGAGAACTAGATTGGTCTCAACACACCTCTTGAGGACATTTCCAAGATTTTATAAGCATTCATCAAAAGAATCGCCAAATACAGAGAAGTCGTCCATGAACACCTCCACATTCTGGCAATCATATCAGAAAAGACGACCATCATACACCTCTGAGATATGGCTGGTGCACCGCACAAACCAAAAGAAACTTGTTTGAAGGCGAAAGTAACAAATGGACAAGTGAAGGTAGTTTTCTCCTGATCCTCTAGAGCGATACAAATCTGATTATAACCCGAATAGCCATCCAAAAGACAGTAGTACTTGTGACCAGCCAACCTGTCGAGCATCTGGTCGATGAAAGGCAGAGGGAATTGACTTCCATGTTTCAGCAGTAGCCTATTGTTCCATGAACCTGCTGATGTATTGTAGCCTGCTACAAATTTCTTTCCTAGTGGTCTTGTTCAGCTTCTTGAAGTCCATACAAACTCTCCATCCCGTGACTGTTTGAGTAGGAATGAGCTGATTGTTCTCATTAGCAACAACTGTGATACCTCCTTTCTTTGGTACACGCTGAACTGGACTCACCCAAGAACTGTCGGAAATGTGATAAATAATCCCTACATCCAGCCACTTAAGAATTTCCTTCTTCACTACTTCCTTCATGATCGGATTAAGTCTTCTTTGCTGCTCAACCGTAGGCTTGCTACCTTCTTCTAGCAGAATTTTATGCATGCAATAAGAAGGTTGATTACCTTAATATCTGCTATGGTCAATCCAGTTTCTGATTTGAACTCCCTAAGAATTCTCAAGAGCTTCTCCTCATCGCTACCTGAAAGGTCTGATGCAATAATAACAGGCAGAGTAGATGCATCACCTAAAAAAGCATACCTCAAATGTTCAGGTAAAGGCTTAAGCTCAAGAGTAGGAGCTTCCTCAATAGATGGCTTGAGGCATTTAGGAGCTTTGTTCAACTCCTCCATTCCTAGAGATTCAAAAGGCATATCAATCTTCCTCTTCCAGGGAGAAGTATTCAGATATTGGAATTATTTTTCACCTTCGTCATCTTCACTGTCTGAATTCCCCAACAAGGCCTTCGCTAAGGCATCAGACCTTAGCAATTGATCAAGTTCTGAAGTAACCACAGAATCAACCAACTCCACCTTTAAGCACTCCTCATTTTCCGTAGAAAATTTCATAGCATTGAACACAATAAAAGTATCCATCACTTGCATTGTAAGCTCACCCTTCTACACATCTATCAAGGTACAGCCAGTTGCCAGGAAAGGTCTTCCCAAGATTATGGTAATCTTCTTATCTTCCTTGAAATCAAGAATTACGAAATCAAAAGGGAAGATGAGTTTATCAACCTTGACCAAGACATCCTCCACAATACCTTGAGGATATGTAATAGAATGATTGGCCAACTGCAAAGTCATATAAGTCGGTTTTGGATCAGGCAAGTTCAACTTCTTGAAGATTGACAAAGGCATCAGATTGATGCTAGCTCCCAAGTCACATAAGCATCTGTCAAAAGACATTTTTCCAATACTACACGGAATAGTGAAGCTTCCAGGATCTTTTAGCTTTGGAGTCAACTTCTATTGCAGCACAACACTGCATTCCTCTGTGAGAGCAAAAGTTTCTAAATCATCTAACTTCATTTTTCGAGAGAGAAAACCTTTCATAAACTTTGCATAACTAGGAATCTGCTCAAGAGCCTCAGCGAAAGGTATATTGATATGAAGTTTCCTGAACACCTTCAGAAACTTCTCGAATTGCTTATCCAGCTTTTTCTTTTGTAGCCGCTTAGGATAAGGCGGTAGAGGATAGATCTGTTTCTCCCTGTATTACCCTCAGGAGGAGTGTGCTCAACAGTAGTCTTTCTTGGTTTTACTTCTTCTTCCCGCTGCTCCACTTCTTCTTCAGCCCCAGCTTCTTCATTCGCAACTTGTGTTTGTTCAGGATTCACAACCTTCCCAGACCTCAAAGTGATTGCCTTCACCTGCTCCTTAGCTTCCCTCTTACCTGGTACTTCAGTGTCACTAGGTAGTGTACCAGGTTGGCGATTTAGCAAGGCATGGCAATTTGTCCAATTTGATTTTCCAAGGTCTTGATAAAAACAGCTTGGCTTTTGCACTTAAGCTTCAACTCCTCTAATTCAGATTTTTTATTAACTTGTTGCAGCAGAAGTTGCTGTCTTGGTGCATATTACGGTTGCTGAAAACCAGGGGGCATTGCTCCAGCTGAAATTAGGATGATTGCGGTTGTTAGGATGATAGGTGGATGGCACAGATTGCTGCGATCTCTGAAATTTTCTCACGATCTGAGCTGACTCACTAGAAATAGCACACTGATCAGCATCATGGGCACCAGCACAAAGCTCACATACACTAGAGATTTGATTAACTCCATAATTAGCAAAAGTGTCCACCTTCATCGTCAAAGCCTTAAGTTGGGCAGCTATAGCAGTTGTTGCATCCAACTCCAGAATTCCTGCTACTTTACCCCGAGTCAGTCTCTGGGAAGGATTTTGGTATTCATCAGCAGCCATCAGTTCAATCAATTCATAAGCTTCATTGTAGCTCTTAGCCCACCAGGCTCCTCCTAATGCTGCATCGAGAATGGCTCTAGAAGTAGCACCCAATCCATTATAAAAACAATTTATAATCATCCAATCAGGCATGCCATGATGTGGATACTTCCTTATCATCTTCTTATATTGGTCCCAAGCCTCACACAGAGATTCTCCAGTTTGCTGAGCAAACTGAGTAAGAGCATTCCTGATTGCAGCAGTCTTCGCCACAAGGAAGAATTTAGTGAGAAATTTTTGAGCAAGATCCTCCCATGTGGTGATAGACCCTAGTGGAAGAGAATATAACCAGCACTTTGCTTTATCCCTCAGAGAGAATGGAAAGAGTCGCAGTTTGATAGCATCTTCAGTCACACCATTGAATTTGAAAGTGTCACAAATCTCGATAAAATCCCTGATGTGCATGTTGGGGTCTTCTGTAGGAGAACCCCCAAACTGAGCTGAGTTCTGTATCATCTGAATCGTGCTTGACTTGATCTCAAAAGCGTTAGCCGAGATGGCTGGTCTGATTATGCTTGACTGAATATCATTGATCTTAGGCTGAGAATAGTCCATCAAAGCCTTAGGAATTTCTGCTTGATCTCCCATCACTACTAAAACTAGTTCCTCAACTTTCATTTCTTCTTCAACCTTCTCTTCATCCTCAACAACTTCCCCTCGAACCACTACAACTTCTTCCTCAGCTTTATCCAGACGAGACTGAGAACGCGTATGCATACACGCTAGCTAGAGTACCTGAAATAAGGCAAGGAAACAGATAAGTAACAATGTCCGAGTCAATGAACTTTAATGACCACAGATGAAAAACAAATAAACAAAATATTAACACGGAGTCCCCGACAGCGGCGCCAAAAACTTGTTAGTCGCTAAACACACGCTAAAATTCATGCAAGTATATGCGTTCACAAATAGTATAAGATATAAATCAAATTCGTTCCCACAGAGACTGGTTTAGGTTAACTTTGTAATTTATGCACTTATGCAACAATGATATGGTTATTATCCAATGCTAAGATGATTAACAGATTGAGATTGTTATAAGTAAGAATTAAACTAACAAATATAACTAGGAGAATAAGAATGGTTGAATTAATATATATGACAAACATGGGATTCTAACTTCATTAAATACTTCATTCAGTAGCCTTTTTGTTCTTAATCTTAGCATGTAATGGTGATGACACTAATCAGATAACACGAAACTGATAAACGCCAACTTTCGTTGCACGAATACCATACTACCAGACATCCACAAAAGAGATAGATAGAAGTTGAATAGACACCAATTATATTGAGACCCTATATGTCTATAAAATTTGACAACATAACGGTTTAATGTACAAGTTATCTATCATGATTACATAGGGCAAGTAAGATGGTTAAAATTACCTACAAATCATGCATAACAAATAACACATGAACCTATGCTAGCATGGCAAGTTTTAAACCCTTAAATTCACTTTCACTTCATTAAGAATTAACACACTATCTTATAAGTTCACGACGTTCATAAGACGAAAATGCACAACCAATACTAGGATATCATACAATCACCACACACTAAGGCATTGAAACAAATCAACTAAAGAAATCCATAAATAAATACGCTAGAAACCCACGATAACGATTAGCCCATAATCAGACTCATCATCAATGTGGGTTCCAATGAAAGCATGGTATAATAAACGTAGTCTTTATAAATGAGTAAAAACAAATTACAAAACAAGAGTATAGGTTCAAGAATAAGAAAACTAGCATCCAACGTTACAACTTAAACAAACAATCACAAGTTAAAACTTAGATCTTCTTCGCCTTGGTTGAATTATGCTAAAACGGTCTTCTTACGCCTTCTCCTTGCGCTCTGGTATGTCTCGTTATAAAAAACGAACTTACTTATGTATATATAGCAGCCCCATGCAGAGTAGAAGTCTTCTGGATCAAAAGCCCAATAGAATCAGGATTTTTGTTCTCGACCTGGCGCGGCTGCGCGCTTGACAGGCGCGGGCGCGCTGAGTTTCTGGACTTTGGGCGCGACCGCGCGCTATCACACCGCGGGCGCGCTGACTCCCTGGATCAACTTCTGACTTCTTCATTTTCCTTGCTGATTTGAGCCGGCTTTCCATGAGCTTTTATTCCAACAACACCTTAACACCAAATTAGCACCAAAGCAATGCTAACTCACCTGATTACCTAGATAATGCCTGAAAATACAAAAACACTAGAAAACACATTAAAACACCAACAACTTACGTACAAATACACCAATTCAAAGCTTTACTGAGTGTAATAAAGTGTCATAAATGCCACTCAACGGAGGTTAGGACAAGTTCAGTGAAGTATAAGACTTCCTATAAAAGTAAGTTCAATAGAATACAGGACGTTTAGCAAGAACTAGTACAGAATGTCGACTAGGATGAGTACAGAATGTTCACTGAAACAGCCGTAGGAAAGCCATGAGGAACTCACAGGCAACCATGAGATTAATTCCATGGAAAACCAAGAGCAACAAGGGCATGACAGGGTATGTGGAAGACTTTAACTTTGAGTGGGAGATTCAAAAAAATAAAAACATTTAGAGCTCGGAGCAGGAGGACCTGCTCCAGGCCGACCAGCCCACATGCAGGGGCATGTGGCTGAGCAGGACCTTCTGCAGCAGAAGGTTTTTCTCGACCCCAGTGACCCCCCTCCAAAATTTTTAAAATTTTTGAAAAAAATGGAAAAATTAGAAAAATTTTGAAAATTTTTAAATTTTCAGGATTTTAAGATTAAGCCCAGATTAGGGCTGATTAGTGAATATTAAGCGTAATTAATCCGAATTAGGGGGATTTAGTGATTTGTATGATGAAATTAGCCAAGATTAGGGTCGTTTAACCCATTCACTCTTATAATTAGTGTGAATTAGGAATGATTAGTGTCATATGCATACTGGTTAGTCTTGATTAGCCCCGATTAGGGAAGATTAGCCTCAATTAAGGCCAATTAGTGCATTCTAGCTTAAAATTAGGCTCTTTTAAGCCTATTTAGCAGCTTGTACATGGAAATAAGCCCCGGTTAGGGCCGATTAGCCTCGATTAGGGCCAGTTAGCAGCTTTCACCCTATAATTAACCTTGACGAAGGGTAAGGGGTGATGAACGCTCATTTTTTAGTACCGGATATGGCCACTTAGTTCAAATACTATTCAAATAGCCTGTGCAAAGACCTTAAGTGTGTATGCTCACACTAGAAATTCATTGTAAATGTGTAGCTCGCTCCTCACTTTACAATAAAATGACGATAGCCATGAAGGGCTGATAGCCATGAAGAGCCGACACCCATGAAGGGCCGACACCTATGAAGGGCCGATACCCGAGAAGGGCCGAAAGTCCCCTGGGTCGCGCATAAACCATTATAACTTCCACAAAAACTCGATCAGTATTCACGAAAGTTGGGGGCAAATGATATGGATAGAAAATACATCTTAAAGAAAAATTAAATGTTGCATTAATTATACTTGGGCTTTTTGTCTGAAATCCAGTACAGACCTGTCTGGTCCGAGCTTATAGCAGACTCAAGACGACCCATTTAGACAAGGCCTACCAGCTGAGGTCATCAAGGTCCACGAACACAAGCTGTTCACGGACTAGGCCCAGTACGGCTGGAAAACAGAGATATGTATTCTAAACAAACTCAAAGTCCTACATAGAAGGTTCTGGAGTTCCTTCCCTTATAGGACTCCTAGTTACCATCTAAGTTGGAGACTTATCCATCAAGTCTCCTAACAGAAGTCTAACCCTAGAATCACCTCTATATAAAGGGCTCTACCCCTCAACCTAGAACTACAATTTTGGCTTGCTTCTCTACAACAAAGAGATACATAGGCATCTTGCAAGGACCGATAGTCCCGAACGCAAGAGCAGCCATTAAAGCTCGAAGCTCACAAACCCTAACATTAAATACTAAAGCACTCAGGTTTTTATTCCATGACAATGTTCCTGGATCATTATCTCCGATAAGTTTTCACAAACTTTAGAAGAAATTTTTAATCCCCAATTGCATATCATTGATCATTGATTATCTTCCTAGAATTCAAATCTGTCAATGATTTTGACTCTAGTCAAAATTGCAACTTGTAAATGAAGACTTAGATAATATCTATCAAGTTTATAAAGTATACTTCTTCATGAAAGTTGAGGGATATTAGGATGTCTTACACCTAAAAGAATCATAATTTCCCCCCTCAGAAGGAATATTTCTGAATCTCTTGACTGAGAGTTTCCATCCTTGAAGGTGGAAGGAAATTTTTTTATGAAAAGGATTTTCTTGCAGGTACACTTGGATGTTTGAAGCTCTGAGTGAGTGAAACACTGTGAGACTGAGTGACAAACACTTGAGTGTAAGAGTGGAGTGAAACACATTGTGAGATCACTAAACAGAAATCACACACTTGCACTGTGAGGAAATGGTTACATATTATAATCTCTTCACTTGGTTGTGTGAACCTACCCCTCTGTTCTAAAATATTTTGAAGGATTACTCAACTAAGGGGTAGAGATTATAGAGAAATTATAAGAGATTATACGGAAAAATAGTCTTTCATATACTAAGAAGGAGAGTTTTCACCTTTATTTTACTAAGGGGAGGTTCTTCATCTTAGGGGGAGAGATTATTGGTTCTGAGTTCTAAAATATTTTCTGTGTGCTCTATGGGAAGATTTGAAGATTGAAGACATAATTTGGAAGTTATAATACATATCTATCTGCAAATTTACTTCAGGGAGAGAAGAATCAGTTCTCTGCTAAGCTAAAGGTTCATAAAGGATGCAGAAGATATAACATAGTATTATTAATTAGTCTAGAGCTGAATGTTGAAAGCTAAGTGAAGATATATTTTTGGAGTCAGTTGAGTTATCCTCCAAATTATTGCGTCTCCATTTTTATTTGACTGCCAGGTGTAACAGTTTAATAGGGGGAGATTGTTGAGCAAAATTGAAGCTGTATGTATATCTCAACAATGTTGGTTTGCATAACTCAACATAAAACAAAGGACTTGCAAATAATCCATATTCCACTAGAATCAGCACGGATTGATTATTGGGTATATACATAATGATCTTGGTAGCTACAGTGAAGAAGACGTCAACATAAGTCCGTATGAAGTTCATTAAGATATTCAGGCAATGGAGGAATAAAGTTGAAGTTATTCGAAACAGTTATTAGTATTAGTGTGAAGACCTAAATGAGTCTATGTGAAGTTGATTTTATATGGTAGAAGACTTAACAATGTTTTATAAAGAATATAGTACGAAGACCTGAGAGCAGAATTAGTCGCCTGTGAACCAGACCATTGCACTAAACTTCAATGATCCATGAAGGGAAACTAAGTGTTATCACTAGAAGTATTGTTAAGTGAGGATTCGTATCTAAAGAAAGTTATATGGTTTTTATGAAGACTCGGAGAGAAGACATGAAGATATGACAGTTCTATGGTTAAATGGCTCTACATAAACTAAGTAAAAGTGATCACTACCTTGTATTAGGAGTATCCAAGGCTACTCTCTTACCTAGTAAGAGCAACTAGCTTATAGTATGGCTTAAAACTAAGTACTAGAAGTGGTCTTGACCAAGTATGAGAAATAGGGAAGAAATGAGCTCAAAAACTAACTCAGAAATGTTCTTGGTTCACTCTAGGTGCAAGTGGCCTACTACTTGCCCCTAGGAGACACAAATAGAAATAAAAACCAAGTATGGAGGAGTTACTTGCCCCCTCTAGGAGCAAGTAACATCCCCTTAGTCCTTTGAAGGCGCAAGAAGCTACGGAAACTAAGGCAAATCCATATTTGTTCCTCCCAGACGCAAGTGATACTTCCCATGTACCTTGTAGGCACAAAATGTTTTAAAAACTAAGGCAATAACTTCTTTGGTTACTAGTATGTGCAAGTAATTCTTATCATTCACCTTGTAGGTGCTAGTTGAAGGTTTTCTGAAGATTCTAAGTACTAAATATCTTATCTAGGCGCCATATACTAAAGGAAAAGACATGGGGGAAACTTGAACAAGTTGTGCAAGCTGTAAATCAATTTACTTGGATAATATTAAGCCGCGTACATATTTCCTTTTCTCCAAGCTACCAATCAATATAATCAAAAAGATGCATATTGGAATTGTATCTCTTCAATAGTAAATAGTGCGAAGCTCTTACAAATTATTCTAAGCACACAAAAGCATTGATTTGATAGGGAGAGGTAATTCCCAATTGATTACTCGCCATTAAAGTCTTACACATCTGATTACACTTATCATTTATAGCTTCTTTTATTGTACTGATTATTATTTGATAAGAGCTATAGGTTTTTAGAGTGATAGAAAGAAGCCATTAGCTTGATACCTTATATATTTATATTGGCTCTTTCTCTATGTAACTTTGAATCTATATTCAAATGTGTAAACAAACCTTTATGGTTTAATTTCTTTATATAAGAATTTTTCCCCAAAATCTCTTATATTTTTTTATTTCGTTTTGAAAGTTTCAATTTTTGCTGCATTTTAGATTTAAAACAAAGAACATACATTCACCCCTATGTATGTACCTAGTGGACCTAACACTTCTTCCGAGTCCGATTTAAATGAATATGAGGAGAAGGAGGAGGTGGAGGAGGAGGATAAGGAGCGCAAGGTTGTTCAGGAAGCAGGAGGTGGATTTTTTAGATGATTGATTACGATGGCCTTGAAAGGTCTTAGATGACGCTTGTGGCCTTTCAATTCAGAACTTTGTTTACTTTTAGTCCTTTTGGACTTTGAACTTCTTGGTTTATAACTTAAGTATCCTTCGAGAGTGATTTATGATCCTTTAGGATCTTATCTTATTTTTATGCATCGTTAATTCAATTTCATACTTGTCTTATATTTTCGGCATTTGGTCATTTGGCACTTGCATTCATTAAATGCTCGTACTTAAATAAATTGGTAGACAAGATGATAGAAATGAACTTGCATAAATAGATGATATCTTTGGAAAGTGGGTTCAACCCTTACATAAAATGGTTTCATTGACCTGATTGCTATATCTACTACTAAGTACTAGGAACATGTTTTGAATGTCCTAAATATAATAAACCTTTAGGTTTAAAGTGTGCCAAGTGCAAGGCACTTTATCGCCCTTCAAGGTCTCTAACTTGTTGGATCATCATCCTAATGTCTTCTTGGCCTTATAAGGCCCTTCCTAATTAGGGGCTAGCTTTCTTCTCTCCCCGACTCTTGACGTCTCAGTCTTCCTTAAGACCAAGTATCCTTGCTGAAAAAACCTTTCCTTAACCCTTTTTTTCTAATAGAGGGAGTCTCTTCATTAATGTTCTGTATTGCGGGAGTTGGCTTTATCTTTGACCTTGTTAATGAGATCGAGAGCGAGCCTCATGCCTTCTTCATTATTCTTCGATTCATAAGCTTCAAACCTAGGCGATCCATGAGTGATATCTACAGGTACCATAGCTTTGGCTTCATAAGCCATCATGAATGGGGTAGTTTCAGTTGTCGGTGGTACAATATGCCCATAGTACATGAAATAGTTCTTCCACCCATGTGTTCCCCTAGCATTCGACCCTCCTCTTCAGTCCATTAAGGATAATTAAATTAGCAACTTTCGCATGCCCGTTTTCTGCATTATCAAATTATCGCCCATTATCCGTGACAAGGATGTGTGGGATTCCAAACCTGCATATCACATTCTCCCACAGGAATTGGGAAATCTGTTGGGTGGTTATATTGTCTAGTGTATTAGCCTCAATCCACTTTGTGAAGTAGTCTATGGCTATCACGATGTACTTCCTCTATCCCGATGTTAAAGGAAACGAACCAAGTATATCCATTCCCCACATTGTAAAAGGGATGGGTGTGCTGATAGATGTAAGCCTCTCTAGGTGCAGTCATACCATGGGAGCATGCCTCCAGCATCTGTTGTATTTCTTTACATAAGTCTTAGCATCGGCTAACATTATTGGCCAATAGAATCCCAATCGAGTTATCTTGTGAGCGAGGACCCTGCCCCCCAGGTGTTATACATAAATCCCTTCATGGGCTTCCTTAAGTGCCTCGTCAGCTTCAAGAGGCCTCAAGCACTTCAAGTATGGAATAACGAAAAACCTTTTGTACAGTAGGCCTTCGATTAAAGAATAACTCAATGCTCTCAGCGATAACTTGCATGCCTCCTGCGCATCATCGGGGAGCCATCATGTCTAAAGGTGAACCTTAAATTATATTAATCCAATAACTTGCCACACCGATTGGTGCTATCGAGTTTATGACATGTATGATAGGGGTCTTCAGGACTTGGAAGTAGATACTTCTTGGATAGTTCTCAATTTCCAATGAGGCAAACTTAGATAGGGCATCGGCCATGGTGTTCTCCTCTCTCGGAACATGTTCACCGTACCATTCATCAAACTGAGTCCTTAATTCTTTCATGACTCTCAAATACTTGGCCATTGTATCATCCTTGGCCTCAAACTCTTCATTAACTTATGCAGCAACAAGTATTAGGTCTCCACAGACTTTAAGGTTCTTGGCCCTTACGGATCTAGAAAAACCTAAGCCGACTATCAAAGCTTCATATTCTGCTTCGTTGTTCGTAATTAGGAAGTCCAACTTTAAAGTGTACTCGATCATGAACCATTTGAGGCTCTGCAAGACTAAGCATGCACCATTAGATTTTGTTTTGGACACTTTTTTAAAATAGAGAGCCCAATACTCCTTCAGAGTCAAATCTTCATCTTTCTCTTTCTCCTCTCCATCTGGGGTTACTATCTCTTGCCCCCTGACTTCTTGGTCGCTAATGGTGCATTCGACTATGAAGTCTACTAAGGCCTGAGCCTTGATGGACGTTCGAGGCTTGTACTTCATATCAAATTCTCCGAATTCAGTTACCCACTTGATAAGCCTTCCACTGGATTTCGGGTTGTAAATATGTTCCTCAAAGGTTGGTCCATCAGGACTTCGATCTTGTGGTCCTGGAAGTATGATCGGAAACTTCCTTGAGGCTATTATCAGGGCAAGTGCAAACTTCTCAGTGATGGATTAGTTCATCTCAACTCCATGGAGTACCTCGCTCACATAGTAGATAGGCTTATAAACCTTCTGTTTTTCCTTTACTAGGACGACATTCACTGCTTGCTCAAAGACCGTGTTATACAAGTAAAGGATGTCCTCCGGACTAGGTATGGCCAATAACGGGGCTTTAGTCATGTATTTATTTAGCTATTCAAAGGCCTCTTGGTCCTCAGTTGTCCATTCAATATTTTTCACCTTCTTCAGGGTTTTGAAAAAGGGTAGACATTTGTCTCCAGACTTATAGATAAACCTCCTTAGAGCCGTAATTCTTCCAGTCAGCTTCTGAATGTCCTTTATAAAGTATTGTGGCTCCATATCTAGAATGGCTTTGATCTTATCAAGGTTGGCCTCAATTCCTTTTTCCGAGACCATGTGACCCAAAAATTTATCAGACCCCATACCGAAAGCGCACTTAGCAGGGTTTAACATCATCTTATGGTGTCTCAGCACTCGAATGCCTCTATGAGGTGATTAATATAATCACCCTTGTCTAGGATTTTGACCAACATGTCATTAATATAGACCTCCATGGTCTTTCCAATTAGATGGGTGAATATCTTATTCACCAATCTTTGATAAGTGGCTCCTGCATTCTTAAGTCCAAAATCCATAACAAGATAGAAAAAAACACCAAAATCAATTATGAATGATATTTTACAAGTGTCATCTTTGTGCTTTTTAATTTGATTGTAACCGCTGAATCCATTCATAAAATCAGCATCTCGTACTCAGCAGTGGCATCGACCACAGTATTAATCCTAGGTAGGGGTAGCAGTCCTTTGGCCATGCATCATTTAGATCAGTGAAGTCGATGCACATCATCCACTTTCCATTAGATTTCTTGACCAGCACAGGGTTAGCCAACCACTAAGGGAACTACACTTCCTCAATAAATCCAGGTTCTTAGAGCCTCTCGATGTAACACCCCTAAATCCGGGGTCAGGAATCTGGGTCGTCACGCTATCATTCAATCATGTATAACCTGTATTGATTCTATAATCCAATAGACCCCAATCACACACACACACACACACTTATTATAGCCTTAGAAATAATGTACCAAATGTAATCTTCTTTTATAACAACTCAAATGTACTGTACAAGATCTCAATCAATTATTTGTAATATCAATATGAGGTCACAATAATTACTACTAACATCTTATACCTAGTTGAATACTCTGGTCCACCTGAGATAAAGCTGTAAGAGATTCTCCCCATGATTGCAAGTGACTAAGTCCCACACCGGCATACTGGTAATCTGTTGTGTTGTTGTGACATTTAAAAGAAAGCAAGAGTGAGCAATAATGCTCATCCATAATAATCAACAGTATAAAAAGACTGTTAAAGAAATTATATTAATCCATATAGGGATATATATTTATTCAAAATAGTTTTCTTGGTGATACAAACTTCTTTTAAAAATAATGTTTTTGATTGACTTATTAGTCTACAATTACCTTAATGGTAAACCCAACACCTAGGCTCGGGTTACGGTATTACATCTCATTTCCAATTGGAAGAGTAGGACATTTACCGGAATCATCGCATATGATGATCAATCGTAATACGGAAATCTATAACCTTTTCTACTAGTAGAAGGACGACACCTTTATATCCCTGTTATCACCCTGGCCGCATTCGGGCTATTTGTCCCATTTCGAGTATGCACACACTTCACAGGTTCTTGAGTACACAGAGTACCTTCGCCTGTGATACCTTTGGTAGTCTCCCTAGTACTTGTAGTACTAGAGTCTACCTCTCCTAGTCCTTTGAAGAATCCTATTATATCCCAAGAACTCGAACGGCATTGAAGTTCCCCAAGCGTTTTAATTGTTAATAGGCACAATTCATCTCATAAGTATATATATGTACTTCCATGAATTTTCGGAGGAAGTACTAAGATGATGTGAGTTGTCCGTTGTCAATAGTTCCTTTTGATACTATAGTCAAAATATTTAAAATACGTTGAGATAATATTTTTTGACGATCTGAAAGTATTAGAATTATTTTCTGGAATTCAGAAAATATTCAAAATAGCTTTTATGATTTTTAAATCATATTAAATTATTTATTAAATATTTAATATTTAATAATAATTATTAAATAATTAAACCTCGAATAATTCTGTGTAAAATAATATTTGGAATAATATTTCTCAACTAATTTATGTTTAAGAAATTAAATTAATTTTTAATAAATATTAAATAATTGAGTTTAAAATCAAATAATCGTCGGAGAATACTTCTCCTTTTTGAATGAGTATCTGAAATAATATTCATTGTTCGAGTAATTAAATATAGTTGAGGGAATACAATATTTGAAAATCATTTTAAATAAATTCAACGTATTTAATAATTCGCAAGAGCACATCGAGTCCCTTGGAATAAGACACGGACTTTAATTGTCCAAAACATCTCCGGGAAGATTCTCAGGTTTTTAATTAATACAAGCTGACCAACTCTCAATCTATAAATTATACATCACGCTACTCACTAGCGTTAATATATTCTACGATATAAAACATCTCAGGAATACTTCCGGGTTTTCATCATATTATACCGACCGATCCTCGGTCTGAAATATACACCTCATATATACAACGCTACTCTCTAGCGGTATTAATTGAAATCCAGTACGTAATATTCATATACCAAAAACCACATATCATATGATATTATATATCACAATTCATAAAACATCGTACTACAATATCATGTATATATCTCAATTATTTGAAAACAAACACAACACAACAGTTCTTAAAATGAAGGATTTAAAAACTTGCCTGAAGTCCAAGATACGTGTTATGACTTCCACTCATTCTGAGTTTCCTATTCAACAAATATCATAATCTTAATTAGTATTCATAATCCCATCAACGAATTATCTATAATACCTAATCACTACTCCCTAATTTACCCATTTAACAATTTGGGTAAAAACATTTACCCAAATCCTATACATTTTGCTAGATCCATGGACTACCCAATTAAGTTCAATTGACCCATCTTAATCTATATGGTTATTATTTGAATTTCAAAAATAAATCTATATATAGAAAATGATTTGAACAAATAAAATCATGCATGATTTGCTCCAATTTGTTACATCATTTTCTCTCTCTTTTTCCAAATCATCCTGCCCCCCTCTCTCTCCCTCAGTCGACAGATTACAATGGAGTTACAGTACTGCTTCTGAACTTAAAAACCGTTCTTGGAGTTTACAATGCAATCTCAAGGTATTGCTTCTAAACCTTAGTGGCTCCATAACTGTTTTTGTTAGATTGTTTGATGTTTTTCCTTGGTGGCTCCAAAACTGTGTGGTTAGATTGTTTGATGTTTTCATGATAGAAACGGTACAGGACATTCTTCTCATTATGTCCAATTTCAGGAATCAAGCGTGTTCGTGGACGTAATATTGAGAAAACCTTGAATCCATCTGATGCCACCAGTGAACAAGGTATTAATCCTCATGATGATGCAGCATGTAAATATTTCCCTATTTATTTTTAACTGATTTGTTGATTTTGTCGAACCAGATACAAAATATAGGATTCGTGGGAGAAATGTCAATTCTATTCTTTCAGACAGGACTAATCTCCAGCCTATAGAGAATGATCAGGCTAAATCCGCCAACAATGATAGATGTACCCTATTGTTTTTCGAATTTTTACACGATATCTCATGTAACCGCTGTTATGATTCCTTATAAGTTATGTTGTATACATTAATAAGTTTTTCTTTACTCTTTTCTTTAGTTATACTTACATCTAATCCATTAAGTTTGCGTGAAGATGCATTGTTACGAGCAGTTAGTGGCAAGGAGATTTAGAAACTAGATATATTGTTTACCAAAGCCTCTTTCAGCCGATTAAATCCTAAGCAGAGCCAATGTATGTCGTGCACTTCAGATCATAAGAAACTCTATCCAAGGTTCACTCTATGAATTTCCTTATAGCTAATACCGTATATTTGTTACTTAAATAGTTACCAAACCTTCGCCGATCAAGCAAAGTTTGTGGACGACGAAAGAAGCACATCTCAGCCGTGGTCCTCTACAAGCAATTAACGGTAACTTGACATATGAAATAAACTATCCTGAACATTTATCGCAGAACAATCGTGTATATTATTACACCTCATATTGTATAACTACTTTTGTATCAATTCTAACATGGATGCAGGTAATTCTTTGTGCCATTCTCATCTAACACCTATATCAAGAGTTGATAACTTTAACAATGAATCGAAAGAATCAGGTTAGTTGTAATAACCCCAATTTTTGGGAAATTTTTGAAACCCTTATGAATAGTGTTTTTGCTGAATGAGAAAACTTTTCATGCCACACTATGTAGGGGTTCTGATATGGATATTCTGAGATTTTATTAGTACTTTATATGGGATATAAGTGTATGTAAAGATCGTCAGAATCCAAATCTGAACACTTTGATTTTTCCCGGAAATACACTAGATACGGAAAGATTTGAGAAAAAGGTAACAGGATAAAAAGGATTTAAATTAAAGGATTATAGGAGAGGATCATAAAAGGAATATAATATATTGAGAAAGGTTAAGGGAACCTAAGTAATAAGATCCCGGGTATGATCCTTCAAACGATAAACGAAAACGAAAGTTAAGCGAACCGTATAACAGCTCAGCGGTCATTAGGCAAACAATTAGGAAGTTAATCAAAGGGATTAGAGGGGATGATGTCACCCAACCAATGAGAAGAGGACAAGGAGGGGAGGATGACATCATGAGGATGACACAAGCATGACATGGGAAGGAAGGAGATGTGGTGGCTTTTTAACCACACAAAATCAAGGGCAACTAGGTAATTTACTAAAACAAACACAAAAACCAAGCAACCAAGCCAAGTAAATTCATTCTTCATCAAAAATCAAAAAGAACCAAGGCATTAGTTCTTCATTGCTCACGGCTTTTCACTATTCAAAAGGCAAGAAAAATTCAAAATCAAAGATCCAAGCTTCCTAAATTGGTAAGATAATTCCCTAACCATCTTCATGCTTAGTTAGGGCTATATCATGAGTTTAAGCCATTAATTCCTTCTCAATCTTCTTCATTTAATCAAAGAAGAAGACTATGAATAGTGTTTTCAAGTTTTTTAACTTGAAGTTTTCTTGTTTTCTTGAAGATCCAAGCTTTCCTAAGACTTCTCAAAGCTTCTTAAGGCTTCCTAGCTCCTCCCACCACTTCAAGGAAGGTATACCATCTCCAAACCCTAGATCCCTATGTATTATAAGATGATTTTAATTAGTAGGATGATATTGTAGCTTGTTGTGGTGATTTAGAGTTTGGGATTTGAATTGGTAGTGAAATGGAATGGTAAATGTTGTGGTTTTGATTAAAAGAACTTAAGTATGATTAAAGTTAAGCTTAGGCATAAGTATGAATGATTAAATTGAATTGGTTGGGGTTGTTATGATGTGATAAGGATGGATGTTGGTTGTATGTTGGATTTGAGGTTGGTTTGTGGTTGGTTTTGAATGGCTTAAAATTGGGAAATCGCGTAAACATAGCCGTCGTAACGTCCGATTTTCTTTGGACTGTTTTTGTGCATAGCATTAGGACCCGAGAACCCCCTGCTAGATTATGACCACTGCCATGATTAGATAGCTCATGTTACGAGCTTCGTTTTGATATGTAGTTCGTTCGATTCCGATGCACGGTTTAGGAGAAACGACCGTTTCAAGTAACGGCGTTTCGCGAACGAAACTTTTCCCCTCGCCTTACTTTGAAACATAGGTTAAAGACCAAAAAGGGTTAATTAATGCATGAAACATTTATGGTAAGTGTGTTAGGCAGTTGGTAAGACACTCGCGAAGGAATCGCCTTAAAACTCGTAAAGGTTAAATTATTAAAAATGGTGGAGCCGAGGGTACTCGAGTGACTTAAGAGAATCAGTAAGCGCAAAACAAGCGTTAGAGTCTAAGTTAGTTAAAGTATAGATTTACAAGTGATTTTGGTTTAATTCCAACTTACTTTTTGTTTATAGGTTACCAGACTCGTCTCGAGCCATTCGTAACCCCCAGTCGCTCAGGCAAGTTTTCTACCCGATATATTGTTGTTGTGATGTAAATATATGTATATGCATTATCTTGTGATAGTGCATGATTGTTATTAGCAAATTTTGTGATATATTGGAGCATGCTGATATGGTATATATGCATGTCTGTTTCGTAATCTGGTTATCTATCTATTGATTTCAATGCTTATAGTTGCATAATACCTATGCTAGAAATAAGCAAGTAGTTGCGTATACCCTTAGTATAGGGGATAAAAGGTGAACATATTTCTAAACCGGGAGTCGATGTTCCCGAGTATATTATATATATATATATATATATATTTATATATATATATATGGATATAGTTTTTAAAACTATGGATCGAATAAGGTTTATTCGATACCTTTATTTTACTTAATTGAATATTAATTTGAGTATTCATTCGAGGGCTTATGACTCAGTTTATTTTATTATTTGAATATTATTTGAATATTCATTCGAGGGCTTATGACTCAGTTTATATTATTATTGAATATTACTTGGATATTCATTTGAGGATGTATGACTCCTTTATTTTATGAATATTATTTATAGTATTCATTCGAGGTATTATGACTCCGCTTATTACTTAATAATATTCTTTATTGTATTAAAGAATAAGGTGTCGATAATCAAACTTACTTTTGATTATTCAAATAAAGATATTACTTTCGTATAAGTATATCTTTGATTATTTGCTATTCATTTCAAGTATAAGTTTTAATACTTCTACTTCAATTATTTTATAAAGATTATTCTTTATGGGAATATTATTTAAATAATAATATTCAGACATTTTCTAAATATTCTGGGGACTGATTTACTTCATTAAATCAGCTTCACTCCAAACATTCTTAAAAATGTTTTGCGAGTCTTCAAAATGATTTTTTTAAAAGTTAGAGCGGATCCCAAAACTCATTTTTTTTAAGATCCTCCTTTCGAAGGGGATTTAAATACTCGCTCAAAACCTGAGGGATCCGGCTCTGTGGTGTGTTTTATATTCGCAACAAGGTTGCTGTTTTGATAAATGAATTGATTACTTACCCAACACTCGGGAAGTAAAATTCTTGGAACAAGTTAATCCATTAACAGGCATTGCCTGGGAAATATCGGTGAGTTCTCCTTTCCAAATAGATACGACTTCTTGGTGGAGCCGTATCAACAAGTTTCTACTTGGGGAAAGTGGGGACAAGCTTTACATTTCAGAGTCATGGATTTCATCTGAACTAGGAGTGGCGTAAGTGGCCGAGTAGCGCCGGCCCAGCCTTATTATATTGGCCCAAATGGCCTGGAAGTTCCGCTAAGGCGGTCCATTCCTTAGGAGTTCAGTGTTCGGTTGACAAGTAAATCCGACAGGTTCTCCTCTACATGTAGAAAAAGGTGGGGTTGTACTACTACGACTGATCATCGTAAGTGGTCTTCCTGGCACGGCAAACTCCCGTAATGAGTTCATCATCCAATTGGATAATTCTGCAACACTACCCAGAGCACTTCGATAGAAAGGCTACGGTTGGGCGATTGTTGAGTGTTGGCAGGGTCAAGTTTTCAAAATGATGTTTACATCAAATGAAGTATCTCGTAACTTCATTTTATTTTGATAATATTTTAAAGATTTAATCTATTCAAATCTTGCCTTATAGTCTCATCTATGTGATGAACTTTTGAAGCTAATTATAACTTGAATGGTGGTAGTTCAAGTAGTATTTGGAAAAAAGATATAAGTATATTGGAGTATCTTGTAACTTCATCTTTTAAACTTATATCTAGTAAATGATTATCTTATGTATGACAAAGATTTTCAGAAAAATGTTGAGACAAGGTTAGATATATGAGATCACCTTGCAACGATATTTTTATACAGTTATACACTGGAACTCTGTGTGTATTATGCATGGAAGAGGACTTCCAATATTTTGAAAAGTATATATGTATGTATATATATACTGAATATTTTGCGACTTCATCGCATTAAGATATCAACTTGGTTCATTTCTTTTGACCAAGACTTTCATGAGTACTATGAGAAGGCTCATATATTGTTAATCATTATACATATTATTTTGGTGGGCTTGCTGCTCACCCTTGCTTTCTTCTTTCATCACACAACATCAGATAGACAAGATGAACTGGACTAAGCTCCCGATTCGCAAGAGGTTAGGAGACGTTCCGCAGTCTTCTAGAAGCACTGATGCCGCCATAGCTGAGGTAGGAACTACCAATAGGCTAGGCTTTCAACTTTTGATGTATCAGATTATGTATATTTATGAATTGTAATAATGGCAAAGAAATATAAATTTATTCAGAAACCTGTTTAAGGTGTATTGGCATATAATTGTGGAATAAAATGACTTGTGATTATTTTTGGATATTCATCTCTGAGACTATAACTTGTGGTGTGTGTGTTTATTGTGGGGTCACAGTACAGAGTAGTTGATTATTTATTAAGATTGGGTGTTGTTAAGGGAAATGGAACTCGTGACGACCCGGATCCCCGACCCCGGATCTGGGGGTGTTACAGAAATGGTATCAGAGCTAAGCGTTATAAACCTCAGAGATGATGGGACGTTAAGATAATAAGTTCACTAAGATAATAAGAACTCTTGCCAAGTTCATAGTCGGGCTACCTAACGTAGCACTGACAGATAAAACCCTTACGGGAACTCTTATAAGTATCGTGATAGTAACATAGTTCGTTCTCGTATAGGGCAGCGGAGCACCGAACCTTGAGGTTCAGGAGCATCAACATGAGGATGTTTTATTACAAGTTGGAGATCAAATTGTGAATCCGATGGAGTACCCTAATGAGGGACCGGATGAGGTTCAGATAGAGAATGTTGCGGTTGAGGATGTTATTCCGGAAAGGATTGTGGCTGAGGAGGATTTTATGGAGGATCCTGATGAGAATGAAGAGAGGACCGCTGAGGAACTGATGACCGTAGTCAGGGCGACTACCAGAGCAAGAATGGCCGCGAGGGTGGCACTAGAGGATGAAGAGTTACCAAGGGTACAAAGGTTAATGAGGGCAGAAGGAGTGGGGCCTTCCACGACCCCAATTATACCAGTATCAGACCCTCTTCCAGAGGCTCCTGTAGACATCCATGAGGTTCCACCAATTCCTGTCCCATCCCCTGTACAGAGCCCAGCACATACTGAGGAAATGCCACCTTTATCCCCTGAACCATTGTCACCTGATACCGTGCTTGGTTATCCATTTGGATCTCCTGGGTCTGCACCACCCGCACCCCATGGACTGCTAGATGCTACCACTCAGGCTTCTCTTATCGCCAATTATTATATGACTTTGGGTGGCCTGTCTGAGGCCCGTAATGTTAGGAGTGATCTGTTGGATCGACTTACTGCACCAAGGATTGAGGGCGGGATACTTCCGGCAGGATTAGCGTATAGCATGGAAAGGATTGAGGCTACCACCCGTGTTACAGCTAGAGGCCATCTTGAGGGTCAGGTCGATCCGGCTCTACTTGCGACTATCTTAGACCTCATCACCTCTGTGATGGAGCAGGTTAGGGATGTCGTGCGTGCTCACATCTCTTAATCCATGGTAGTGTGTAGAGCCAGAGCAATCAAACAAGGGTTTCATGTAGCACCGCTTTTGGAGGATTAGCCTAAGTTATGAATGATTAGTTTTAATGATGAGATGACTATCTACGGTAGTACTTTTGGGATAGGAGCGATAAGTTCAAATGATGTAACCCTCTGTAATATGTTCAGTTGTTGTACCCTCGAACAAATGGTTATGTATATATTCGTTAATTTCAGTTCAGGTCAGTTTGTTTGTGATAAATCACATTGTTAATTGCTCTGTTAACACTTAAGAGAGTGTCATGAAGTTTATCGAACTTAAGAATTCATGATTTGCAATCGTGCAAGGACTAAACGAAGGGGAAGACTTAAGCAAAGTAAGTAAGACAAATATCCGGAGATTCTCAAAATTTTCCAAGTAATATGCCCCCACAAGGAAAAAGATTAAGGGCAAACCTGGAACGTGATAATCAGGGAGGTTGCAATTAAGATATAAAGAACCCGGAATATAATAAAGTGGAAAATGAAGATTTTAAATTAAAAGATGACTCCAATTATGGGGAGTAGGAAGAAATATTTAGACTAAGAAAGCAAAAGTCGAGCGAGATAAGGAGACCCGAGACGGTACTCCTATACAGAAATTCATGAACCTGTCTAAACAGAACTTATATTTTATTCCCAACCACCACCTTGAGGAAACAATGTGGTGTGAAATTCTTTCATGACCTTTAAATCGCTAAGCTCTCAGAGTTCCAAGGAACAGGCTGACCCAGCCGAGGCAAGAACCTGGCTAAAGGAAATATAGGAATCATTTGAGATTCAAAATGATTGATGAACCACCAAAGACCGTTTTTGTCACTTACCCTCCTAAGAGAGAGACCACCCGTTGGTGAAAGACCAAGAAAGGCACGGAGCCAGAGGTTAGAATAAACTGATTTAAGTCCAGTCAATTGTTTTCGGGAAAGTAATTCCCAAAGATAAGGAGATAGTGTAAAAGCTTTAGAGCCAGAACAAAGGCAGAAAAGTATGATAAATTATGAATCTAAGTTGTAAAAGTTGTCAAGATTCGTTCTGAGGACACGAATCCAGAATGACGGGATGTTTGAAATCAATGCTTATATTGTGATTGGTTTGTGAAATAATGATAAGAGAAAGGAAAATAAAAAAAAACTGAAGTGGAAAGGAATATAAAGGCAATAGAGTTTGAGGAATGATAAGGGAGTTGGGTATGAGGAAACCTTAAAGACTCATAGCAATAGAAATAGAAAAGTATGTAATCGTCAGGATGATGATCCACCATGAGTTAAAATTGATGGTTGAAGGCATAAGAGATACATATATTGTACCCCCTTTAAGTTGGGAGGATTCGAGGAAACCTTGAGATAGTTCGAAGGATAAATATTGAGACACGGATAGACTGAGGAGACAAGAAAGTAAGAAATCAGGAAAAATTGGATGAAGGAAGTGACCTTCAATAATGTGAAATGTAAGACCGGTGGCTCGATACCCAGAAAGGGAGACGCCAGGTATGGGAGGTATCCCAACATTGAGGTGACTGTTGAGATAAACAACAAAAGTAAATAAGGAATTATTAAGAAGAAGTTCACGTTGAACATGACCAATATCTTCCAGAACATCCATGTTATCATTACCAAATCAGGAAAGAAAAGCGGATGACCATTGTTATCTTTTGGAGGCCATATGGATTGACCTCAATTTGAATAAGGATGCTATTATGAAGATAGGTATAGACTATCGAGGTGGGAATGATGAATAAGATAATCTATCAAGGATATATGACTTGATTTATCCATGGAAGGACGCAGGTACCTTTTAAAGGTGGAATTAAGGATAGAACATTGGTAACTTAAAATGAATCCTAGGGGACTGCATAAAGGTTGGCATGTCACCCTTAATAGGGACAGTATGAGTTTTGACAGTATGATTGGGAAAGGGTTAAGGTAACAACAACCTTTAAGAATCAGTGGAGAAATTTTTCAGAAGAATATAGACAATGGTTCTAGTATTAGTAAATGATATTGTGATATGCCCTGTATCTAGGGAATACAGGAGGAACGATTGAAGGATAACCTTAGAGGTTTTACAAGGAGAAAGGTAATATTCAAAATTCTCAAGAATAGAAATGTTGATAAAGGAAATATGACGTAATTATAATGTTGCCAAGTGAGGCACGTGCTAAACCACGAGAAAGTATGGATCGAACCAGTAATGGTCGAAATTGTTCAGGGCAATTAGGACTTAAGATAAAAGATGTTCTAATTATGATTGAGCGTCAGTCATGACAGTGATTAACCTCTAAAGACTGAGGCAATAACTTATGGAAAAATGGTGATTTTTTTTACTCATCAGATTTTAAGGAAAACATCTTCACATAAGCTGTGATTGAAATAAGGTAGAAAATTTATTTGGAGGTGGTTAAAATGACATTGACTGTAAGGAAATTTTACTATCAGGAAAGGCTAAAGAGGTGGCCGACACTTTAAAGGTAAGAGGATAATTATAGGCGCTTGTGCCAAAAGAATACAGTGATGATGGTTAAAACTGTGAAGGTTGTATTATGGTTTGGAAGATTGACATTCCTCCTGATGACTGTGCAATACCCAGCCGTAATAGTAGTTGGTAAAGGTTTAATTCGTGTAATCGCCATGAACGGGCTATCTATCTTATAAGGTCCTATCTTGAGATAAGCCAGAACCATGTTTCAAAAAGGACTAGATGAACCCTTGAGTTAATTCTTCTATTTAGGGCGTATGATTAAGAATAGTATTAACCTGCTATCGTTGCTTCGATTGAAACTCTTCTGCACTTTTATTTGCTTCATGTCATGTATGTATGTCAGGATCAGGAGTGTTCTTCATGAATCAGGAGTGGTGATTATGTTACCTCCTTAGAATGATTTGATACGACATGGATAGACTCCGTATGGTTAGCTATTAAGACTTCATGGAAAATGAATGACTACAGTAGGTCAGTGGTGGACCATAGTAAGGCAGCAATGATTCTGCGAGTAATGAGCTGATTACAACCGTGAGAGTTGTATTGGAATGGGTGTTGAGATTGAGTACCACTAATCGGGTCGTGGTAGTGTATAAGTTATCATTGATAGACTAATTAAGTAGAGTATCTACCTAGTGAATAATTATTCTTTCTTATCAATAGAGAGTCGTATTATTATACGAGGAAGGTTACGGTGCAAGCATAGAATTCTAGTAACGATGATGTATAGAATGAGATCCCAGATTCGATTTTCGATGTCGAGGAAGTTTCAAAGGTGATTATGTATAAGCTCGAGGAAGAGTGTGGGTCCATAGAATGATGGACGGGATAGCGAAAATATTTAGGCACGTGAAATGCGATGCTATAATACTTGATGTTGATATAAATACATATATGTTTTGTTCTTCTATGACAAACCTATATAGTTCAGAGGTAGATTCCAAGCCAGATATTTTATGGCAATAAATTTTTTTTTATGAATATACAATTCTCTTCAATTCGTTCTTTTCTCTTCTTTTCATTTCATGTAAGCTGAGAAGAACAACCCTTCCAGAAGGGGAGGTATTGCCGAATGACTATCTATCTGTGTGATAGAAGCCGAGTAGGATACCAGCTATTGTTTAATTGCTTGTCAAGTACTAAAGGCTGGCCACCTTCTGTACTAACTATGCGATATAACAAGTGTTCATGATCATAGTGATCTCTCAACAAATTCATTTACTTCTATTTGATTGATCAAATTTTGGAAAATAGAAACAACTGAAAAAGGAGTAATAAAGTGGTGGTAGTATGCGGAATGGGAACACATTCGTGATACTAAGGTTGACGTGGTTATTAAAAGGTTATAGAACGCTAACGAGCAAAAGTATAACCAGTATAATATTAGGAACGGAAGGTAGTAGCGATTACGAACTGGAAAAGAATGGGTATTGAGAAGCAGAAGCTCTAATGCTAAAAGCAATAATGAGAGTCTGTGCAATAGACTTGAAAGAATTTGGAATGATCACTTAATTCGGATTGAGTTATCTTACGACAATAGATCATATGTCATTATCGAGATGTCGCCTTATGAGATCCTTGAGGGAAGACAATGTCGATCTCCCTTATGTTTGGATGAAGTTGTAGAGCGCAAGATGCTCGGACCCGCAGTAGTCCAAAGGACCAAGGATATGATAGATCTAATCAGAGGACGGCTGGTAGTAGCCCAAGATGGACATGATAAGTATGTTGATTTGACACGAAAGGATAAAGAGTATGAAATAGGGGACCTAGTAATGTTATAGGTATCCCTTGGAAAGGATTGATGAGGTTCGGAAAGAAAGGAAAGCTAAGTCTACAATTTGTTGGACCCTTGGATATATTAAGACGTTTGGAAAGTTAGCATATGAGCTAGCCCTAACCCCGAACATGTAGCAGGTCGTAACGTGTTTCACGTATCAATATTAAGGAAGTGTAATTCAGATGCCAGATAAATAGAGGCATATGAGCGCATAGATATGCGACCCGATGTAACCTATATGGAGCAACCAGGAAGGGTTATAGAGTGAAAAGGAACAAGTGCTTAGGAGAAGGATTATCAAACTAGGCAGAGTTTGGTGGTAGAACCACAATGTGGGAAAATTGACTCGAGAGTTAGAAAGTGTAATGCTAAGAAAGTATCCCTATTTGTTTTCTATCTGATTCCGGGACGGAATCCTTTTAAGGAGGGGAGACTGTAATAACCCCAATTTTTGGGAAATTTTTGAAACCCTTATGAATAGTGTTTTTGCTGAATGAGAAAACTTTTCATGCCACACTATGTAGGGGTTCTGATATGGATATTCTGAGATTTTATTAGTACTTTATATGGGATATAAGTGTATGTAAAGATCGTCAGAATCCAAATCTGAACACTTTGATTTTTCCCGGAAATACACTAGATACGGAAAGATTTGAGAAAAAGGTAACAGGATAAAAAGGATTTAAATTAAAGGATTATAGGAGAGGATCATAAAAGGAATATAATATATTGAGAAAGGTTAAGGGAACCTAAGTAATAAGATCCCGGGTATGATCCTTCAAACGATAAACGAAAACGAAAGTTAAGCGAACCGTATAACAGATCAGCGGTCATTAGGCAAACAATTACGAAGTTAATCAAAGGGATTAGAGGGGATGATGTCACCCAACCAATGAGAAGAGGACAAGGAGGGGAGGATGACATCATGAGGATGACACAAGCATGACATGGGAAGGAAGGAGATGTGGTGGCTTTTTAACCACACAAAATCAAGGGCAACTAGGTAATTTACTAAAACAAACACAAAAACCAAGCAACCAAGCCAAGTAAATTCATTCTTCATCAAAAATCAAAAAGAACCAAGGCATTAGTTCTTCATTGCTCACGGCTTTTCACTATTCAAAAGGCAAGAAAAATTCAAAATCAAAGATCCAAGCTTCCTAAATTGGTAAGATAATTCCCTAACCATCTTCATGCTTAGTTAGGGCTATATCATGAGTTTAAGCCATTAATTCCTTCTCAATCTTCTTCATTTAATCAAAGAAGAAGACTATGAATAGTGTTTTCAAGTTTTTTAACTTGAAGTTTTCTTGTTTTCTTGAAGATCCAAGCTTTCCTAAGACTTCTCAAAGCTTCTTAAGGCTTCCTAGCTCCTCCCACCACTTCAAGGAAGGTATACCATCTCCAAACCCTAGATCCCTATGTATTATAAGATGATTTTAATTAGTAGGATGATATTGTAGCTTGTTGTGGTGATTTAGAGTTTGGGATTTGGAATGGTAGTGAAATGGAATGGTAAATGTTGTGGTTTTGATTAAAAGAACTTAAGTATGATTAAAGTTAAGCTTAGGCATAAGTATGAATGATTAAATTAAATTGGTTGGGGTTGTTATGATGTGATAAGGATGGATTTTGGTTGTATGTTGGATTTGAGGTTGGTTTGTGGTTGGTTTTGAATGGCTTAAAATTGGGAAATCGCGTAAACATAGCCGTCGTAACGTCCGATTTTCTTTGGACTGTTTTTGTGCATAGCATTAGGACCCGAGAACCCCCTGCTAGATTATGACCACTGCCATGATTAGATAGCTCATGTTACGAGCTTCGTTTTGATATGTAGTTCGTTCGATTCTGATGCACGGTTTAGGAGAAACGACCGTTTCAAGTAACGGCGTTTCGCGAACGAAACTTTTCCCCTCGCCTTACTTTGAAACATAGGTTAAAGACCAAAAAGGGTTAATTAATGCATGAAACATTTATGGTAAGTGTGTTAGGAAGTTGGTAAGACACTCGCGAAGGAATCGCCTTATAACTCGTAAAGGTTAAATTATTAAAAATGGTGGAGCCGAGGGTACTCGAGTGACTTAAGAGAATCAGTAAGCGCAAAACAAGCGTTAGAGTCTAAGTTAGTTAAAGTATAGATTTACAAGTGATTTTGGTTTAATTCCAACTTACTTGTTGTTTATAGGTTACCAGACTCGTCTCGAGCCATTCGTAACCCCCAGTCGCTCAGGCAAGTTTTCTACCCGATATATTGTTGTTGTGATGTAAATATATGTATATGCATTATCTTGTGATAGTGCATGATTGTTATTAGCAAATTTTGCGATATATTGGAGCATGCTGATATGGTATATATGCATGTCTGTTTCGTAATCTGGTTATCTATCTGTTGATTTCAATGCTTATAGTTGCATAATACCTATGCTAGAAATAAGCAAGTAGTTGCGTATACCCTTAGTATAGGGGATAAAAGGTGAACATATTTCTAAACCGGGAGTCGATGTTCCCGAGTATATTATATATATATTTATATATATATATGGATATAGTTTTTAAAACTATGGATCGAATAAGGTTTATTCGATACCTTTATTTTACTTAACTGAATATTAATTTGAGTATTCATTCGAGGGCTTATGACTCAGTTTATATTATTATTGAATATTACTTGGATATTCATTTGAGGATGTATGACTCCTTTATTTTATGAATATTATTTATAGTATTCATTCGAGGTATTATGACTCCGCTTATTACTTAATAATATTCTTTATTGTATTAAAGAATAAGGTGTCGATAATCAAACTTACTTTTGATTATTCAAATAAAGATATTACTTTCGTATAAGTGTATCTTTGATTATTTGCTATTCATTTCAAGTATAAGTTTTAATACTTCTACTTCAATTATTTTATAAAGATTATTCTTTATGGGAATATTATTTAAATAATAATATTCAGACATTTTCTAAATATTCTGGGGACTGATTTACTTCATTAAATCAGCTTCACTCCAAACATTCTTAAAAATGTTTTGCGAGTCTTCAAAATGATTTTTTTAAAAGTTAGAGCGGATCCCAAAACTCATTTTTTTTAAGATCCTCCTTTCGAAGGGGATTTAAATACTCGCTCAAAACCTGAGAGATCCGGCTCTGTGGTGTGTTTTATATTCGCAACAAGGTTGCTGTTTTGATAAATGAATTGATTACTTACCCAACACTCGGGAAGTAAAATTCTTGGAACAAGTTAATCCATTAACAGGCATCGCCTGGGAAATATCGGTGAGTTCTTCTTTCCAAATAGATACGACTTCTTGGTGGAGCCGTATCAACAAGTTTCTACTTGGGGAAAGTGGGGACAAGCTTTACGTTTCAGAGTCATGGATTTCATCTGAACTAGGAGTGGCGTAAGTGGCCGAGTAGTGCCGGCCCAGCCTTATTATATTGGCCCAAATGGCCTGGAAGTTCCGCTAAGGCGGTCCATTCCTTAGGAGTTCAGTGTTCGGTTGACAAGTAAATCCGACAGGTTCTCCTCTACATGTAGAAAAAGGTGGGGTTGTACTACTACGACTGATCATCGTAAGTGGTCTTCCTGGCGCGGCAAACTCCCGTAATGAGTTCATCATCCAATTGGATAATTTCTGCAACACTACCCAGAGCACTTCGATAGAAAGGCTACGGTTGGGCGATTGTTGAGTGTTGGCAGGGTCAAGTTTTCAAAATGATGTTTACATCAAATGAAGTATCTCGTAACTTCATTTTATTTTGATAATATTTTAAAGATTTAATCTATTCAAATCTTGCCTTATAGTCTCATCTATGTGATGAACTTTTGAAGCTAATTATAACTTGAATGGTGGTAGTTCAAGTAGTATTTGGAAAAAAGATATAAGTATATTGGAGTATCTTGTAACTTCATCTTTTAAACTTATATCTAGTAAATGATTATCTTATGTATGACAAAGATTTTCAGAAAAATGTTGAGACAAGGTTAGATATATGAGATCACCTTGCAACGATATTTTTATACAGTTATACACTGGAACTCTGTGTGTATTATGCATGGAAGAGGACTTCCAATATTTTGAAAAGTATATATGTATATATATATACTGAATATTTTGCGACTTCATCGCATTAAGATATCAACTTGGTTCATTTCTTTTGACCAAGACTTTCATGAGTACTATGAGAAGGCTCATATATTGTTAATCATTATACATATTATTTTGGTGGGCTTGCTGCTCACCCTTGCTTTCTTCTTTCATCACACAATATCAGATAGACAAGATGAACCGGACCAAGCTCCCGATTCGCAAGAGGTTAGGAGACGTTCCGCAGTCTTCTAGAAGCACTGATGCCGCCATAGCTGAGGTAGGAACTACCAATAGGCTAGGCTTTCAACTTTTGATGTATCAGATTATGTATATTTATGAATTGTAATAATGGCAAAGAAATGTAAATTTATTCAGAAACCTGTTTAAGGTGTATTGGCATATAATTGTGGAATAAAACGACTTGTGATTATTTTTGGATATTCATCTCTGAGACTATAACTTGTGGTGTGTGTGTTTATTGTGGGGTCACAGTACAGAGTAGTTGATTATTTATTAAGATTGGGTGTTGTTAAGGGAAATGGAACTCGTGACGACCCGGATCCCCGACCCCGGATCTGGGGGTGTTACATTAGTCCACTCTGTGATGTTTGTGTTTATTTTTTAATGTAATATTAGTTTTTGTACCTATACCGTATAGTGGACTTGAATCTGTGTAATTGAAATTAAGTAACATACAAGCACATACTTTGCCATATTATTTATGTTCAAATATGGAGTCAACCAATTTAATACATGGAAATGTCTCAAAGCGCTTGGTAGAGTATATAGTTTTTGATTTATATCATACCCTGATTGGCAGGGTATGTAAGTGAAAATGAGGAAATTATAAATAATTTACTACCAGATATTCCGGTTCAAATATGCAGTCAACCAATTTCTGGAGAAGACTGTATGCGTATGGTAAATTAAAGTAATCAGACTATATGCAGTATTTACACTGCCATGCCTGGTAAGCTTCCTAAACTTGGTTTTTTGGAATGGCGATACTGAAAGCTCACAATTCCTGTTGATCATGCAGATTCAGGCGACAGTGATTACTACCCCATTGGTAATGAAATTTTATATACAAAACATTTGTCAATGTCAAATCTCCACGACGTTGTGGTTGACAATGATTTCCAACCAAGTTTTGAACTTCTGGCTAACATTTGATGTGAGGTCAATACTGTTCCAAGATCAAATCCCCACCTTACCCAGCCTGGTAAGCAATAATGACTGAGTATCTACTGAGGAAATGTTACATATTTCATTTGCTAATATAAAATTCTTGATTGGAAATTAGATCAAAATAAGAAAGTGAGGGTGCGTGGAAAGCATTACAGTTCCAAGGATCATAATGTATTCCGATCTACACTGCCACAAAATACAAGTTTGAGCGAAACCATTTTATACACTCCTGAAAGAAACACGTCACCTTTGGATGCTTCCCACACATCAGGCAAGGCTTGATAAATTATCAAGTGAACACAACTTAGATACGTAAATTAAATGTTATTAACTGTCACAATTATGTTTGTTTTTTCCAGATAAAAACAAAGTTAGCGTGCGTGGCAAGAAATAACTCACCAAAAAAAGCAATATTCTGTAGTGCAGTGCCATCTTCTTATACATGATTATTCGATAATTTGATATACACTCCCGCTGGGAACAAATCTCATTCAGAATGTACTCAAACATCAGGTCAATATTTGTAATAATTCTTAATTGAACAATAACTATACAAACTATCTTAATCATAACTTGCCATAAATTTTTACATAATTGAACTAATGTTCTATATCTCTAATTATTGATTTATTATAAGTTTTGTAGGTGTTCATATATATGGAGAAACATGTGCAAATCTTAAAACTCTGTGTGCACGTAAACTACAATCCATAGAGTTTTCAGGTGCAGTTCACATATATGTGCGTACATTAATGTATACTATTAGATTGATAAGTATCCAATATGTTTAGTTCACAAGTTTACAAATAATGTATTTGTTACAGCATGTCAGATGAGAAAACAGGAAACTCCAGGAACATGTCAAAGTGATAAAAGTGTAGTCACTTTCTCATTGCCTGCATTCACAGTGCATAAATGATCGCGGAAATCTCTTAACCCAGATGGATTACAAACTGGAGAACATCTAACTAAAAAAGTTTATGGTAGAATAAGTCCAGGTCCTTCAACGTTCGATACATCATCCGTAAAAAGTACTTTTGAGCGAGGAGAAAGTTCAGGGTCTAAAACTTATTATCTGACTTTAACAGTGTTGATGATTTTGACAGCAGTGACAGTGACTATTTATCCAGCGGTATGAATTTAGATTTCACACACTACATACTAACCTGTAAATTCTATATATTTTTTGCATTGCTCACTTTCTGACGAATTGCAATTTTTGTAGGTGACTGTGAGGATATTGATGTAGATTTATCTGACAATACTATGCCTAAGTGGAGTGAGTACCTTGATATTGGTGCTCCTGATAAAATTTGTTCAAAATGTCAGGCGATCATGTGGAATCAAGAAAAGAACAATAAATCTGCACCAAGAAAGCCTCCAACTTTTTCTCTTTATTGTAAAAATGGTCAGATAACTCTTGATAAAGAAAAGCAACCTCCTAAACCTCTTGCTACACTCCTTAGTGGTGCATCCCGTTTTAGGGATTTCAAGCAAAATATTAGAATATACAACTGTATGTTTGCGATGTCTTCCACCGGAGGAAAAATTGATCATAGTATCAATCGTGGCGGTGCTCCTTATTGTTTCAAGGTCAAAGGTGTAAATTACCATAGTATAGGAAGCTTTGTACCACTTGATGGTGCAATCCCTAAATTTTGTCAACTCTACATATATGACACTGAAGATGAAGTGAACAACAGAATAAACGCCGTTAAAGGAGGAAATGATTCGGTTGATGAGGGTATCGTACAGTCTTTATTAGAAATGTTGGATAAATATAATCGTCTGGTCAAAGGTTTTCGTATGGCACGTGAACGGATTGAACATAATGCAGTTGATGAATTCATATTGGTTCTAATAGCTTCTCCTTCAGCATCTGGTCGACCTAACCATATTTTCCCATCAAATGAAGTTGTCGGATTGATTGTCACAGACGACTATGTAAAAGGATGCAGGGATACAATAATCCATTGAAGAACCAATGGATTGGAGAAGATATATGAAATCGATCCACGATTTATGCAACTACAATATCCTCTTCTTTTTCCTCATGGAGACATTGGATTTTACCGCAAATCCCTGCAAATATAACTTATAAAAAACAGCCCAAACACACTCAGTTTGTAGAAAATGAAGATCCAGAGGAAAAGGGAGATAGAGAATTCATCACGATGAAAGAGTATTATAATTATAAACTTATGATTCGACCTTCAGAAGGTATATTCTTTATCTGCACTTTGTTTTAGTACATATTCTTTAATATTCTCTCAACTTTACAAAGAATTAAGCATTTAATCATGAGTTTACAGGTTTGACTCCACATCTCGGAGGTCGTTTATGGAAGCTATATGTGGTGGATGCATTTACTGCAATGGAGCAATACAGACTTGACTGGATCAGAGATAACCAGAAAACGATTCGTTCATATTTGTACCATAATATACGGGATGCACTACAAAAGGGTGATAGTAATCCTGAAAATGTAGGCAAAGCAACAATTTTACCTGCCTCATTTACTGGTAGTAAAAGGTACATGAATCAGTATTTTAAGGACGCATTGGCCATCCGTCGAATGCTTGGCCACCCATCAATGTTTCTTACGATGACCACAAATACAAAATGGCCTGAAATACAACAGATGTTAAAGTTTTTACCCGGTGTTAATGTTGTTGACACTTCAGACGTGGTTGCAAGGGTTTTTAAAATAAAAGTTGACCAGATGGTTGATCAAATCAAAAATAAAAATTGTTTTGGAAGTTGTATAGGAGGTATTAAAATATGAAAGCTTTTTCTGATGATTTAATTTTACACTTTGATAATAAAATGACATGTATAGAAATCATACTATTTTTCTAATTTAATACCTTGGCATTTTACAGTGATGCACGTCAAAGAGTTTTAAAAGCGTGGACTGCCACATGCTCACATGCTTATTTGGTTGCATCCAAACGATCATCCAAAGACCACGGACCAAATAGATAAAATGGTGTCTGCAGAAATTCCTGATCCAAGTATTGATCCTGTTAGATACGAAGCTATAAAGAATTACATGATTCATGGACCATGTGGAAGTGATTGTGTTAATTCTCTATGTATGGGTAAAGGCAGTTGTACTAAACATTTTTCTAAAAGGTAAATCGTCATTATTTACACCATAGTTGTACTAAACAATTTCCTAAAATGTAAATCTTTGTCATTTACACCATACTCAATGAATTTATTATAACAGTTCATATACTTAATGACATTAAATTATAAAAAAAATTATCATTTTTAACAGGTATAATTCTCACACATTCTTCGATGACTGTGGCTTTCCTATTTACAAAAGAAGGAAAACAGGAATTACTGTAAACAAAAAGGGAATTGAGCTGGATAATCATTATCTTGTCCCATACAATCGAGATCTTCTAATAAGATTTCAATGTTACACAAATCTAGAGATTTGTAACAACTCAAGATCACTGAAATATTTATTCAAGTATTGCCTGAAAGGACACGATACCGCAACCATGTGTCTGAGGGAAAAAACAACCGCCAAGACTGTCGCCACAACACCAATCACTCTGGAGAAATGTCCGATTAATGAAGTTAAACATTACTTAAATGGTAGATATGTTTGTGCATCTGAAGCATCCCGGAGGATATTTGGTTTTGACATCCATTCCCGTTGGCCTTCAGTTGAACGTTTGTCAATACATCTACCAAATAAAAAGCACATGTCATTCAGGAACTCACAAAATCTACATGAGGTGTGCGATAATGCAGGATCCAAAAAAAGCATATTAGAAGCATGGTTTGATGCAAACAGAATATATCCAGAGGCCAAAAATTTCACCTATTCAGAATTCCCAAGCAAGTTTACCTAGCATCCACAAGCAGGTTCCTGGAAACCGAGAAAAAAAGGTGATGTCATTGGTAGGCTTTCTGAAGTACATTCATCCAGAGTTGAATTATTATATCTCTGCATGCTCTTGCTTAGGATTAAAGGTGCTATTTCTTTTGATGATTTGAAGACAGTCCACAACCATATTCATATATCTTTTCATGAAGCTACAGCTGAATATTTACATACATCCATGCCTCCACAACTCCGTGCAATGTTTGTCAACATTGTAGTTTACAGTCCAATTTCTCATCCACGTAGTCTTTGGGATACTCATTGGCGATGCATGTCGGATGATATTGTTCTTATGAGACGACACCTCACTAACAATCCAAATCTTTGTCTATCAGATTATGATATCCAGAATTACGCTCTTACAGGTATGATTTTTAATAATTCTTTCATCCCTGTCATTTTCCCGTATGTAACTAAAAGGATAAATTTTATATACATTTATTCCAGAGATTGAGAAATTGTTGAACGATATTGGTAAAAGCCTGAGAAACTTCCCAGATATGCCATTTTCGGGAGAAGCATATTTTTCCAACTCTGACAATAGGCTAATTCTTGAGGAAACATCCTATGACATAGAAGAAATGAAGAAAATCCATGAAAAAAATCATAGTCTTCTGAATGATGAACATAAGAGAGTCAATGATTCAATTCTTGACAATATCAAGCATAAAAAAGGTGGTGTTTTCTTTGTTTACGGGAGTGGAGGTTGTGGAAAGACTTTCTTTTGGCAAACACTATGTTGTCGATTACGGTCGGAGCATAAGATTGTGCTTCCTGTGGCCTCATGTGGTATAGCTGCCGTGTTGCTTCCCGGTGGAAGAACCACACACTCCTGCTTTCATATTCCTCTTAAACTTGATGAACATTGTTCTGCCGGGTTAAGACATGGGACCGATATTTCCGAGCTCATTCAACAAACTGATTTAATAATTTGGGACGAGGCACCTATGCAATATCGTCATGCATTTGAATGTGTTGATCGATCCTTGAGAGATATTATGTCTACTGTTGATAAAAGAAGAGCGAAAAAGCCATTTGGTGGTATAACCATTATTTTTTGTGAAGATTTTCGGCAAATACTTTCAGTTATTCCAAAAGCGTCAAGAGTTGAAGTAGTTTGCGCTACCCTCAATAAATCCAAGCTTTGGGATTCTTGTGAAGTATTTTTATTGAAGCAAAACATGCGGCTTAATGCAAGAAATACAAAATCGGAGAATAAAATTATCGCTGAAGGTTATTCCAATAACATTAGTACTGAAGTGAGTGAATTATGTTGTTGTTTTACATTTTCTCTTTGAACATTAATTTTTCTTGATTAATAAATCCTCGGGCTTTCTTATCAACGATATGTGTATATGTAGTACTCGGAAGCTGACGACATGCACATAACTCCAGGCTCGGCTAAATCTGTTAACAAAAAAATTAAAAAGGTATTCATATTACTATCATCTTATGTTAAACATCCTATTTTCTCATATACCATGGTTCCCTTTTTCACTAAACAATCAATTTATTTATTTATCACTCTAAAACTTAGAAGTTATAATTTATTTACTGAATCATTCCCTTTGTGATTGCAGGAAGGTTGATATCATTATTCAACTATGAGGATTTTGAAGAAATTTCAATTTGTTTATTCTAGAAATAATTTTTAACAGTATCATTCAAGTGACAATATTTGTTGTTCCAATTGCCAATATTAGTTATACTCTGTTTCCATGGATTGTTATCCATGTTTTTTGATACTGATCCTTTATTAATATGAGCTCTGCCTAGACACATATATACGAATTTGATTTTCAATAATTATAGGGTAACTTATTCATCTTCTATTAATGAATTATGATACCACCATAATTTTAGTGTATTGTAGTTCTTATTTATCATGGATTATGTCATACACCTTTTGTGTTACAGTCAATGTCTTTTTTGGACATAAACGATTTAGTGGATAAATTTTAGAATTCTAGCATATAGGACATTTTTTTAATATGACAAATTAATTTTAACATTATACAATTTTATGTGTTTTTTAACCTGAATATACTCAAAGTAAGCTCCTTAATTTTTAAATCCTGTACAACATGATATATAACAACCGTATTCTGATGACTCTTACAAATTTATCTTAATGCTAGTTTGTTGAGGAATGTGATAAAAGTTGCCAAATATTTTGTGATTGATACGGAATGCCATAGCCTATCAAAATTAGGCTAACTTCCTGCAATCAAGATGACAACATATTCCTAAAAAAATGTTGTGATTGAGTATCTCTATCATATTCAAACCCGATCCACTTCAACTAAAAGAATACTATATATTCATTATCTTCGACAGTTGTTCTATACTCAACTTGCATAAGAACATCCAGGTTTGTAATCATTATCTTCAATTCCAACAAAAAATTACTATACATAATACATTCTCTTATTAAAATTTGACCATCTTTGATCCAGATATGGAAGACCATTAGCATTTGTCCGATCTGAATCCCACTCAAGTTGCTTGGACGTTGAAAGTTAGAGTGACAAGAATGTGGAGATCAATTAATGGTCTTGGAGAGGTCTCGAGGCACAATCTTATTTTGCTGGACTGTGAGGTGTGTTTGATATTTATCTGTTGCAATGAAAATAATGTACTCCGATTGTATTTTTATATCCATTAATGATTCTTAAAATCTGTTTCGAATACAGAATACACACATGGTAGCAGTTGTGTCACCTGCTATTTGGAATCAATTTGCTGGACTGTTGAATCCAGGAACCTTATACTTTATAAGGAACATAGGTGTCATGCCTGCAACTGGTATGTACAGGCCTGTATGTTCCACAATCTACATACGGTTCCTTCCCATCACTATTGTGGATGTGGTGCCGCTGGATACTCTGATGATTCCTCACCACAAGTTTGAATTGACTCTTCTGCCAGCTATAGCCAACACTCTTTTGAATTATAATGAAGATGAGATGCCTGTTTATTCCACACGTACTACATTTTAAACGCTCACATACAGGAATTGTAAAATTCTCATCCTGATTACTTATGATATATAAACAGATGTTATTGATGTTGTCGAGGACTTAGAACCAATACCAACAGTCCTGAGCAGGTTTGGTTCAAAGGTTATGGTGCTATTCAGACTAAATGATGGAGTAAGAAATCCTATATTATATATATCCAATCTGGATGAGTACAATATCATCGTCTAACATTTTTGTTCTTCAAGGTCAAATTCTCATGTCCATATTTTATTTTAGGGCATCGCACCGTGTTCATTTAGTGGGTAATTTACCACCAAATACTGAGTCTTTATACCAGGATATAGGAACAGACTTGAAAATTGTTATCCTTGCATATGTCTGCATCAACATTTACCATGGTGAGTTTTTCTTGCTTTCCTGCATTTAATTTTTTTATTATGAACCAAATTTTTTCACTATACTGTATTTTATGGAAAGCAATTCTAACGTCATTTCATTTATCTATTTCAAAAAAGCATAATTCGTATTGGAAATCTACCTTCAACAAATATCTTTATCAATATTGACTATCCTGATGTCTCTGCCTTAAGACAAAGGTGCGCACATTGTGTGATACTTTAGAATTTAATATTTTATAATTTAGTATTCGTACTCTAATTATTGTGTTCCACGTGTTATGTAGGTTGCTCAATATTAATAATTGATGCATGAGTCGCTGCAACAGGACCTTTTATGATATGCAAGAGCTTATTATTTTTACGTAAAATAAAGTGGTTTTGAGATGTGAAATAAGTGTGCTCATTGCTTTCGAGCAATGTTATTTATTGTTTTTCTGAGTGTATGTTTGTGGGGATATTAGAATTACGTATTATCTATTAAATAAATTTGGTAGCATTATGCTGGAGCATTTTACACTTTTTAAATTAGTACTTATATGTTCAGAATCTTATAATATTACACTAAAAGAGAACATGACATATTTATCCATATAAAAATTAAAGTCACATATATTGGAATTGAGGGTTAAATTTAATATGACATTAAATGTGAATCTTAAAATTAATGACTCTGTAATTGTAATTGAAACTACCAATTTACTACAAAATCCAAGGAATTCCTAAAGTTAGGCAAAGTAAAGTAAAATGTGCCGAAAACATTTGAAGACAGTTTGCTTTATCTGGGTTTTTTTAAGACAGGTATGTTGTATTTTTTTGGGTTTGTAAAATCTCAAAGTCAACGTTATTTGTGTTGTTTGGGCTTTGTTGTTTGTTTTTGGTTTTTTCTCTTTTTCTCCTTATATTTAAAAGCCTTTTCTATAAATTACATTAATATATTATATTTCAATGTAAGGATGGTTTTGTATTTTTTTTATTTTGAAATAAATCTTGCAAAATATTGAATTATATATAGTATTCACTTTATGTTTTTAAAATTATTAATTAAATAATACACTTAGTCGGTTTTATTGCACTACCTTTAATCACATTGTCTACTCAAACTTGAGAAAAAAATATGTTACGACACAAGAAGTAAGAGACTCTTTCCAAATTGGTTGTATAAAGACAATCAACTATGTCTTGGTTGTAACACTTTTTGTTATTGGTTATCTGTCTAGATACAATAAAAAAGTATGATGGATGTAATGAAGGCTCTACAAACTATAACGAGTCTTCCAATACAGTTTTAATAATAGGTGTAAGGAGAACTGCTTTTGGAGATATTGACATGATAAACTGCATCAGTCCTAGATTTTATATTGTTTTCCTTCTTATTAAAAAAATCAATTTGATAAAGTTAGATTAAATCAAAATATATGTTGCAAAAAAAAATGTAATTCCCAGAGAAGTTACAAATAATTAGTATTTTCAAGATGATTTTTTTTAACAAATAAATTTAGATTACTATGTCATGTAATTAGTGTGAAGTTCAGAAAAATAAGTTCAGATTTTTTGTTCTGTGAAATTTAAATCTGGAAATTGAATTATAATGACGCCAAGAATTTGTTTTATTTTATTTTATTTTTGGTACGAAAATATTGATTAATATTAATATTACGGGAATAAGTAATTTGTAGAAAAAATATTGAAAGACAAATATTGTATGTAATTACTTTCTTTCATCTTTAGATTATTTTATTATATGATTACTTTTAGTTTATTTTCTTATATGATTTATATGATCTTTTATAAGCAAAATATGTTTTTGGGAATAAGTACATAAAATCAATATATTTATAGTTTATTCCTTGGGACAAATAAAATATATTAAACACAAAAGGAAGATGAAAAGTTAACAATCTTTTGTCCAAATCTTTTATCCAAAACAACTGCAGAGCATCAGTGTTAATTAAGCCCTTACGTATTCCCTTTCTCTTAAACTCAAAAGTAACAGGTTAACTACATTTTCCAGCAAAGTTTTCTCAAATGGTTGATCCAACTATTTTCAATGATTCACTAGAGTTAATCATACTTATTTTTTCTCACCTCATTTTCCAGATAGAAAGCTTCAGTTTGTTCGTGAAGCTTTTGTTAGTATGGGAGCGTAAACAACCAAAAAACCATATCAAGTATGTCCTTGAAGCTCTTGACTGGGATAAGCTATATGACTTTCATCAGCATCAGATGGAAGTTACACGTGACCAGTTCTATGTCTTCGTTTCTTATTGTGTTAGACACAATGTTCATCAGGCAAGTTTTTTAAACTCATCTCTCAAACTGTTGTCGAGGAATAACGTTGATTTTAATCTTGAGGTTTTATCAGTACTATCTTCTAAATATTTCCCATCCAAATTTGCTTACATTTTCTTTAAGGCATTATTTAGATCAGCTGAATTAGATAGTAATGCTGCTGAAATGTATATGATAGTCACTAATACTGACATGAGAGGAAGAGTGAAAGAGATTATTACTCTGCTCTCAGACATGTACGGTAACATTGCTGGAAATGATGTTCTGCTACCAGCAAACAAATTATGTCCAAATGCAAGGAGTACTAAACCGTTCCACCTGGAAGATGGACCTCTATTTGAGATAGACTTGTGGAATTCACTTTGCACTAGAGCTGTCCAAGGAAACTATCAGGAAGAAGGCGACTTATGGCCAGAGGGTTTGAAGATGGCGCATATTCGGAACTCAAAATGTCACAAATGCACTCTTCAACTGATGCTTTTCAAGATTTTACTTTATGCTATGAATTATTAAATTTAAGTAATGTATTTGTGTAAACTATAATTGTTCTTATGTATCTCGAATTTAAATCCATGAATCTATATGACATTTTTCTATAACCTTATTTTGATTACAAGATCATTGATGTGTTGTGCATTCATAGCTTATAGTTGAGTTTTGGAGTTAATACATCTTTCACAAATGTGTCAAATTATGACAATGCTATCAATGTCTGCATTGTTTAAAATTATAGGTTACAAAGGTTGATTAGGTTCTTCCTGAAAGTTGTCTTAAAAAGATACTTAATTGACAGTTATCCTCAAAACTCACTTTAGAAGGTGCTTTCACTTAAGAAGCTCTCTTAATTTAGGTTGTAAAAGGTGAAGAAACAAATTCAGATTTGTAGTCATTTTCCATGGAATTAGACCTATGACATACCCTCTGTCTAACACATGTTTAGATGGACCGAATATAAGAGTTTCATTTGGTTTTAATTTTTCCCAATAATTTTTTTCAGTCGCATGACTATTTTTATTCGTTTCCGTGTCTTGCAGGTGAATGTGTTTGAGTCATGAAGAGGTTTACTAACTACTTCCAATTAACTTGCCTCAATTGACATAGTGAAGCAGTATGCTGTTGGTAAGAAAGTTACTTCAGAGTACAAGGTGTGGTTAGAACTAAAACTGATGGTGCACATGGTAAACTAACAACACTAAAGTGTTGTTGTAACATGTTGCATAAATTTTGAAACCATAGATCTGAACTATGAGCCGCGACATCAGTTATAATGTAAGTTTGTTTTGAACATTGCCATTATTTTGCTGGCATTCATTACTTTGATATTTATATATAGTTTTCTGAATTTACATATTTTGTAATCACAATTTCCAATCACATAAACAGCTGCATGTTCGAAATTTTGATAAATAAAGTTTGTGCTAAACTAATTATTAACTTGGTATTTAAGAAAGTTATTTAATTCCTGAAAAAGAAATTCAATCATAATTACTAATTCATAAACTATTAAAACAGGTTTTGTTTTGTTTCTAATAAAAATAGTCAATTGATAAACTTTTAGTAGTACTAATAATAGATATTATTCTATTAAGCTTTTAATAGAAAAGTTTCAATGTAACTGTATATGTATCTGAATTTACCTTAGCTTTCATCATATATAGTTGAATTTTATATAATATAATCTTCTACAATATATAATTTTACATAGCCTATCAACAATGTATTTTAAAATTGTTTTTCTAATGGAATACTAAACGTTCAATTGATTAGATCATGTGTGAAGAAAATACTATTATTTTTATAATTTTTTCAACATAATAATTATCTTTAGGACACATAATTATGATGACTATTGTGATCTAAACTTTTCCAATAAATTTAGTTATTTTAAATCCCACAACTTTTTGGAATAGACAAATCTCCTCAATTTTTCTATCTTTTTTTAGTTTTGTAAAACTCTTCAACTATTTGGAGCAGACACATCTATTGAATTCTTTTCTTTATATACTACCAACAATCATTTAATAATATCTCATATAATCAAATTAAACCCATAAACAATTAACTTTTGTTTTATACATTTAGATAGAATGGAACATGTTGAGCGTGTATGGAAATTTCCTCCTAATGGTTGGGTGAAGATCAATGTCCATAGTGAGTTTATCCAGAATGCTCCTGAAGGTGATAATAGAAATGGTATTGGTGTTATTGTAAGAGATGCATGAGGTCATTTTCTCAGACTTACTTATGGCACAATTCCAGGACTTACAAATTTGAATAGTGCATTATGGGCTATTTTATTAGGCATGCGTCGTGTATTCCAGGATTCTTACGAACGGGCTATCATTGAAACCGACAATATACAAGCATACCAAGAATGCAAATATTACAAAGAAGAAGGGATTCCAGACAGACTTTTAGACTTATTCTTTCAAGGCTTAGTGATAAGAACATCCGTTATGAACTTAATTTGGTTCATCCTAATAGGAATGCAGTTGCACGTCGTTTGGCAACACTTGAAAGATAGGATATGCATGACCTTCGAACATTTGATAGGCATGTTGTAGATATACAAAATTTTCTAAACATGGATTTAGGTATTGGGCCAGAGCAAGCAAGATTTCAAGACTTTGAAGTTAATGATCCAGAACCACCAATTGATGGTCAGGTTGTGCAAGTTTAAAATTCTTTCAATGTATGTGAATGTGATATATGTCTATCATGTAAGGAAGACATATTTGTATATAGAATAAACTGCATTTTTAATTGTTGTTCAATGTATATTTATCTTTTTAAACATCCACAGTAAACACAACATGACAGTAATCCAACATAAACAATCAATCATATTTACAAATATTGCATAAAAACATTTATTACTATCCTCCAAGTAGAGGAAGTACAATACATCATCACAACATATCGACCATAACATAATTTATATATTTCTAGTATAATCATCTAATAATATGCGAAGCTTTCCACTTTCTTCAATCAACATATGTACACGAGCATTCAAATTATTAAGATGTTTTTTCCATCCATCACCAAATTTTTCAAATGCACTTACCATTTCTTCTGTGTTCTGTTTGAATTTGTTCTCATGACCATGTAGAGATGTGGACGTATCACCTAGGAATCTGCGTGAATTCCCTGTATAAGAATGTGGAATTTCAGTACTACTTTGTGATGACTCTCCATGTTTTTTCCTTGATCCATTCTTCAAAGTACTTTCTATTTCGCTGTGAAATATTGAAACTGAGTCCATTAAATTTGTAATATAAAGCAATATAAATCATAAAAATAGATAAACATTTGAATATTACTTGAATTGTTCCTCAAGGGAAATAGAATGAGCAAACAATTCAGATTGCCTATTTTCCATTGTAGCATACATCTCTGAGTAGAAAATCTTTATTTCTTCCATATCATTATTGAATTCTGCACACGCTATAGCCAAATTTTGCAACTCTTGCTTCGCTACATTCTTTATGTCTGACCATCTCCTCCTCTTCTCACTTCTTGAAGTCATTTTATAATCTGTAATATACATCTAAATTTTAAAAACACCCAAAGGTATATATACATGTGAGTATGGCTGGTAGTTTTTGCCAGTTCTTTTCTGATAAATTTAACAGTTACCATGATCTGTAATAACCGAATGGTAGTTAACAATCAGAGTAGGAATGTAATTAGCATGTGAATATGCATCCTATTTTATGCATCCTATTTTATGCATCCTACTAATTTTGACAATTATCTATTATGGTTGGATCTATTATATCTTGGAAATTATATTTAAATATTATCCGCTTTAATCTTTAGTAGCACGGCATCATGAATTGGAGTGAATTTTTTAACATTACTCACATTTTTTTACTTTTTGAACATGTATATCAATACATTCTTCAAATTAGATAGAAAATAAAGAGGGATGAATTTTCACTTTATATGTAGTAATCATATATGCTTATATTTATCTATTACAATTTATCATCAAAAAAAATTATGCTTATATGTAGTAATCACTTTATATATTACAATTCAATAAAATTGATAAAAATACAATTTGATGATAAAATTTTAATAAATTTGAGCTAATAGCACATTACGTACTTTAATAAATTTTAATAAATTGATAGATTTTAATAAATTGATAAATTTTAATAAATTTGAGCTAATCACATTATATATTACAATTTAATAAAATTGATAAAATTACAATTTAATAAAATTGATAAAATTACAATTTTATGATAAAATTTTAATAAATTGATAAATTTTAATAAATTTGAGCTAATCACTTTATATATCACAATTTAATAAAATTGATAAAATTACAATTTGATGATATTTTAGTAACAATATTGTACATATTATTCCTTAATTTTGATGTAATGTTTTGTTTTTTAAAATAATACCCCAAATATTTTAGAAAAGAAAACAACCAACTTCACATTCAAATTCGAAACAAATTTGGGGTAAAACAAAATTTATAAAGAAAGAATGAGGTAATTTTAATCAAAAAAAGGAAACAAACACATAACAAAAGATTTCAAGAAAAGCGTGACAAACATAACCCGTTATACTCTTTCATTAATACGAGATGAATTAATTTGTCCTTCATTTGCTTTAATAAGTAAAATATAAATTTATAAATAAAAATTCCTTAGAAGTTCGTAAAAAATAACAAAAAATACTACACATACACTTATTTTAATACGCATGTTATTTATAAAATATAAGACCAAAAGAATATAATCCGTATAGAGCTACAGTGGTTTGGTTTTCTTTACATACATTCGGTGATTTTCTTAAACTGGAGTGTGTTCACATATACGTGTGTTATGGATTAAAAACTAAGATTATTATTTGTTGTATTTATTGCTAAGGTTCGGGAGCTCAAGGCCTTTAATGGCTGCTCTCGTGTTTCGTAGCTTAACTCTACCTTTACGAGATGCCTACGTATCTCTGTGAATTAGAGAATCAAGCCAAAAACGTAGTTCTGATCTGTGGGGTGAGGATCTGTTGGAGCCCTTGAATTGGACTTGGTATAGGAGACTTGGTAGCCAAGTCTCAGAATCAGAATGGACTTTGGAGTCATAAATAGTAGGAAACTGATTCCTTATCCTTCTAGGTCCTTTAGAGGTAAATCTGCAAGGATTTATGTCCTTATTGGGACTCTTTTCAATAGCTGATTTTTCCCTTATTAATTAATTACGAAATTAATTAATATTCAGGGTTTTTGGGCCTTCTTTGTTTAATCAGGCCTGATCTGGTCCATCAGGCCTGATCAATGTATTAACCTTTCTGGTCTGAATATCATACATCTTCTTATTGGGCCTAGCAGCCCAAATCATTTATAATTAGTGTAATATTAATTACACAATCAGATTTATTTATCCCTATCAACGTGCATCCTATTAAATCAGAAACATAAAATCAAAGCGATTGTTGGCATCCACTTAAAAAATGAACAATTTTCATACATTATGTTGTAAATATTTAAATGCAAAGTTATACAAGTCATGCATTCAATTACCACAATAATCCAACACAAGATTTAAAAATTGTTCATACAAATCCGTAAAATAGGTCTATGGGTATCAGAATCCAATAAAACTCCATTTTAACAGTAAATAAATTCCAAATCCAAATATCAATCATTCAACATTGTTGATAGTCTTCAATTACGAGGATTAACTTCAATATCAAAGGTAGGAATTTTTTCGTCTCGGCGCAATGTGAATCGTAATTCATCATCGCACTTGAGCTCCCATTCCCTAATTAATTTACTCCACCCACCAGAAAACCTTGCTCTGCGATCATTGAAGACAATTTTTATTTCCCAAGTTGATTGTCCAGTTCTAAATTTGACATATTCGCCAATCTTCCAATCTCGATTATGGAACTTTATATTTATAGGCAGGTGTTGTATAAGGAGTATATAATTAGCAAAGGACTTTTAGCATATACGCAGTCATTATCAAGCAATTTTTTTAAAATTTATGCACATTTTTTGTTTAAAACAACAATAGAAATGAATTATTAACTGCTGCTTACCACTCCGTGGCATCTGTTATTAAGGTTGCTCCAGAAAATCTTCTTGGAGAACTGATATATTTCTTCTTCCTACATTTGCGCTTCGGTCTGGTTACCGATCATATCAACATCTTCTCATATATTAACAGTCCCAGGAACTTTTGCAACATCGTCACTGATTGCAACATCTTCCTCTGGTAGCATTTCGACTTCATTAACTTCAGTGTTATTCATTGGTGACATTTCAAACACAATGTGAATCTAATGTATAAACCTACTATATCCGCCAACAAAAAGGATACAAGATGTCAGTTAAATTTTGTTTACCACTGTGATGATATTTATTTGGACACCAATCCTCGAAAGAAAGCAACCGTTCAAGCATCTTTCTGTGCTTTTAGTTTTTGTGCTGCGACCTTGCATCTCCATTCCATCCATCTGAAAAATGCGTCCGTAAAACCCTGTTAGGTCACACACACACTGTAGAGGGGGTGAATACAGTGTATAGTACACTCAAATCGAACTTTAAGAACTTAAGTAACAGAAAACAAACTTTATTGAAACAATAAACTCTGTTACAGTATAGAACTGTTACCTCTCAGTGATGAACAAATATCACGAGAGCTGCTAGGGTTACAATGAATAATCTTTTCTAATAATGATAACACTTATAGTGTAAACCCTATGTCTGTGTTTATATACTACACAGTTACAAGATAATCGCTAATTGATATGGAATATAATTCTGCTTCCTAAAATATATCAATCAGATATCTTTTCTTCCAAGTATTCCATTCTTCACGGAATTCCTTCTTCATGCATATCTCTTCTTATGTTTATCTCAATCTTCTTTCCTTTAATCAGCTACTGTCCTTATCTGATTATCCTTCAGCACTTAAGTTCTGATATCTATCTTCTGATGATTATCTCCTGATAACATACGTACTAATATCCTTAAGTCCTGACTTCCAGTATAAGTACTGATCAACAGTTAAGTACTGATTTATCCTGTTCAATAAGATCTGAAAGCTAAACATAAAACATATTAGCCATGACATTATCAAATATATCTAACAATCTCCCCCAACTTGTAAATTAACATAATATACAAGTTTAACATATATTTGATGATGTCAAAAACATTAAGTACAAATGCATGAGAATTAGACTAGATAACTACAACTTACAGTCCTTAAAGCTTTTACCAATTTCAACTTCTGATAACAACTTCAGTCTGTATAAATATCAGAATTTAAGCAGTTGTAGATCTTCGACTTGGCTTCATCATTTTCTGATCTCTCTGATGTCAGGAGTTGTTCTGAGATAGTTCTTCAACAAACATTTCTCAGCATATCTTAGTTCATCAATCATTCTCCTTTTAACATCTTTAAGCTCTGCAGTATCTTCACCAGTTTGAAAGATTGCAGCTCTGAGATCATTGATCTTTGCTTTTCTCAACTCCTGATCTAGTCTTATAACATAAGCTTTGTCAGACTCTAGATTGAATTCAAGTCCCTTAATACCAAGATACGTTCTGATCTGTGCAGTATTAGGCTTCATATCAACAATATCACCATTGTGATCTCTGTACTTTGGAACATATATGCTGTCAGACTTAACAGAATAAAGCCTTTTCTGTCTCTGAATCTGTTCTTTTAAGTAGTTTGCAGCAGTCCCTGTTATTCTGTCATCCACTTGAGTAAGAAAAGTACATGCTCCAATTCTTCAAAATACTTCAATGGAATGGCATTTTGTCTTATATGATAAACCCTACCATCTGTCATGAAATACAACATGATGTATTCTTTCAAGTAGGTATGGTAAACCATCTGTACAGATTCCAGTTGATTCAATCTCTCAGGAGTTGCTCCAATACCTGGTTCACTCAAGGAAGTTGGATCATTGGTAGTGTTGTGTACTCTTCTTTCATCAGCACTTCCCAATCTAGTTTTATCTCTAGCTTCCTTTCCAGTAACTACTCTTGCTTCAAAACCACTTGCAGTAGTCTTCAAAGATTGAGTCTGTTTTGCTTTAGTGAATCCTGGTAAGAGTGTCTTTGATCTATTTTCTGATATCAAGTTAACTTGAGCTCTGTCAGAGGTTACTTGCTTCTTCTGAATATCAGAACTTATAATTTCTTGACTCTGAACAACTTGAGCCATGTCAGAGGTTGTTTTAAGAACTTTTCTTGAAGTCAGAGCAAGATCATCTTTTTCATCAGTAATTTCTTCTTCCTCAGGAGGTACATAAGCCTTGATAGGTTCACCAACCTTTTCTTTACCCTTGGATCTTGGATCTATATGTGGTTGTGATCTAGCCAACGTTGCTTCAGTATGTGTCCTTTCTTTGATCACAATGCCTTTGAGTTTTGGAAGTGACTTTTTACCAGAAGCTTCAGATTTAGATGTGACTTTCTCTGATTTAAGTCTGGCTTCTTCTTCCTTTAAACTTTCCAAGTCCATTCCTGGATTTGCTTGAAGAAATAACTGTCTTGACATTTCCTCATCAAGATCTAAGAGTTCATCAGAACTTATCCTTTTACCAGCAGCAGAACTTATTCTTTTCCCAGTATCAGAACTTGTCCTATGACTAGCTTGTCTTGATGTAAACCTTCTACCTTGACTATGACCGCTACCCATTCCAGAGTATCCTTGATCATCATTTCCATCATCCTTTTCTTGCAGTGTCTTGTTAGTTTTGCATTTGGACTTAATTACCTTCTCCCCCTTTTTGGCATCAGCAGGTAGTAAAAGAGAGATAAGTAATTCCATTGAGGATTGGATTTCAGTAAGTTGAGATTGCTGAGAAGCTTGATTTGTCAGAATGTCATCAATCTGAGCTTGTTGTTTTTCTTGAGTTTTCTCAATATAAGCAATCCTGTCAATGGTAGGTTGAAAGAACTTTTTCTTATCAATTTTCCAAACTTGTTCTTGTTTGATAAAGTTCTCCTGAATCTTGTGTAGCTCTGCATGAGTAGTTGAATGAAGACCTTGTAGATGTTTAGTACTCAATGCAGTGACTCTAAGCTGGGTTTTAAAATCATCAGAATTTAACATTCCATCAGCTTTAGTCAAGTGCTCAGCAAGATGTAATGCATTTGGAACACATGAAACTGAGTTCCATTCCTTAGTCCAATCCTGACCTGCAGGAGTTTCACTCCAAGGTACTGGTGCATCCCTGATAACAAACTCCTTTACCAGTTCAGACTTAGGAAGAGTCGGTTGAGGAGTATGTCCTGAAGGACCTGCTTCATCAGCATCTACAGTTGGAGCAGCTTTACCAGTATCTCCAGCATTTGCAGCATCAGAACTTAAAGAATCAGTATCTTCGGATAAGACAACAGTGTGAGTAGCAATGGAGGCTTCAGCATCCTCTAATTGCTGATCTGATACTAAGTTCTGATCAACAGCCAAATCCTGATGCTCACCTAAAGTCTGATCATCAGCATCTTGATGCAGAGAAGGTGTTGTTGATAACTCTGGAGTTTGAACAGCATCAGTAACAGGTGTTGTGGAAGGATTATTTGTTGTTGGAGCTTCTAAGAAAAGTATTTCAGGCACAACCAGATTCTGAATATCAATTTCAGCACTTGTGCCTGGATCAACAAGAGACACAGATGGTGAGTTAGCCTTGTCAGATACAGCTTCCTGAGATGGAGTTGATGGAGAAGAAGTGACTGGAGCAAATTCTTTGTCTTGTGAGATCAAAGATTCATGATCCCCTTCCTTAGCTGCTTCCTCTTCATCATCTGAAACTGGCCTTTGTGCCCTCTGTTTCTTGTACTTCCTTGTTGATGTGGATTCCTTGGAAGTTTCAGGAACTATCATTCGTCTAAGCCTCTTGAGAAGCCTAGAACCCCCAATTTCAGAATCCTTCTGAGAAACCTCTTTCTCAGCTTCAGTTACAACAGGTTCTCTAGTAGGAACCGGTTCCTCAGAATCAGAGTCATCTCTCAAGGCAATCCTCCTTCTCTTTTGAGGTGTTTGAGGAACATTCTTTGTCCTCTTTGGCTTGGAAGATGAAGGCTTCACAGTAGGTGCTGAAGATGAAGGTTGAGCAGTCTGTGAAGTGGAGAGATAGGATTTGAGATATGTTCTGAGGGTAGGTTGAGTAGAATGAGTGGTAGGTGCTGAGGATGATGGTTTTTGGATGTTTGTGGTTGGTTGGAAATCAAAGTAAACAGATCTATAAGTATCAGGATTAGCATTTACTAGGATCTGTTTTACAGACTGAGGAATCTGTAATGGTCTAACCACTTTTTTTTAGTATCAGCATTTACCAGATCATTAAAATATCGTTTTGCAACTCTAAAAGGTGGGGTTGAGGAACTGACTAATTCAGGTTCATCAGTACAAAAAGTATATAGAAGTTGACAGAATCTAGCAAAATAGACAATATTTCTATTCTCTGTCATCCTATCCCCAATAAAACCAATTATTCCAGTTGCAAAATCAAAATGAGTTTGATGAATAATAGCATACCCTATGTGCTGACTCAGAATTGGGATAGCATCAAAATTCGAACATTTGTTCCCAAAAGCTTTGGTGATGCAGTCAAAGAAGAAACTCCATTCTCTTCTGATATTAGCCCTTTTTAACTGCCCAAGCTTTGCCAAACTCTTTTCATATCCCAAATCAGCCATTAATTCCTGAAGTGCTGATTCCTCTGGAGTTGAAAAAGTACAATTTTCTGGGAGATGTAGAGCTTTGCGTATTGTACCAGGAGTGATTACATAAGATGAATCACCCACTTCAAAAACAATACTGGGAGTGCCATGTTTACCACCATCATCAAAGTGCCCAGTCCGCCAAAACGTCAGAACTTGTTGACTCGTAAAGACTTCAGGCTGTGTTAATGCGTACCCAATCTCACTGTGTGCAAGAAGATCTTGCACAAAATGCAATTCAGATGGAGCTTCAGTGTGATCAAGAACTGCAGCATAGTTGTTAGGGACAAACTTAGCTCCATCAATGATTAAATCCTTTGGTGCCATGTGAAAAAATATTGAGATTCAAGTATGCCTGTTAGGTGTTTGAGATAATGTCTGTATGAAAAACCAACGTGAGAAAGAAGGAGAAAGAGAGTAAAAGTAAGGAGAGGGATAAAATATAAAGAAAATAAAAGATTAAAGAAATCTTCTCTCTGTTGTACTTATACTCTGAACAAAAATGTTACCGTTGGACACCTGTCAGACATGCAGTAATAACGGACAGTTACTGGGCTCGAGAAAACAGGAATCATTACTTACCCAGTTGCCTAGTTTCAAGGAAAAACCGTTCCATTTATCAAGAGAAACAGTTTTAATTCAAAATTTAAACCGTTAGCACTGATTGAATTATTTTTCACTGCATCATTGATATTCTGAAAATACATCTCATGAAAATGACCAAGATAAATTAGATAAGTAAGTGCTGAAAAAGAATCAGAACTTAATATAAAACAAAATTTATATGGTCATCAGAATATCAATCAGGATTTATCAACACAAGACAAAATAACTCAGAGACAAAATCTTGAAGTAAAAACAGCTTTCATTAATATATCAAGACAATACATTTATGAAATGGAAATTACATCAATACTTATACAAGATTTTCCCTAAGCTTAAAATTCTAACATCAACAGCCTTAGTCCTAGCTAAGAAGCCTGACAAAGCTGATGATGAAGAAAAACAGGAAGAAGACGAGATTAAGTCATCTTCTTCTTCCTACTCTCGACAAACAGAATGGCGAGTCTGATGATTCGCTCTTGTTGGCGGAGAGCTTCCAGCCTTTCCTCCTCCAATCGCTCCAGATGGCGATGGTAGTCCATATAGAAGAACATGAGGTGTGTCAGTACCTCCTGATCTCCTCAGGAATGGCTGTGACATGCCATTCCTGCTGCCACTCGGCACAACTTAGCTCCATATTGAAGGTTTGGTAGTTCAAAAACATGTTGTATCTGACCATTGTGTTTTTGAAAGAAAAAAGGAGGATAAGTGTGTGAGAAGAATGTGATGGAAAGACTGATGTGAAGTGGTTGCTTATATAGACAAGAGAATGCCAGGAGACGCAAAGAAATTGAATGCTGACAGGTAGAATTAATTCTACCTCGTCTCCCTAGACTTTGAAAAAGAATAACATTCATTGGAAAGAGGAATCATGGTCTAGACCGCACAAGAAACAAGAAACAGTGGACTGTTCAAGGACGAATACCATTAATCCTAATCATAGTGACTATTAATCTTCCACTTCAACATATTCTAGTTCGAACTGAGACTGTTATCAAATTTTATTCACAGATAAGCCATGTAAAGGATTAGACTGAGAAATCAGAACTTAGACCTATACCAGAACTTAACAGTCATCAGAACATAATTTCTTAACTCGAAAAAGGAATGCCCATCTTAGTAAATCCTCATACAAGTTCTGAGTAATAGACGTCAGAACTTAATGATCAGAACGTGTAACTAGAACTTGTCCTCGGAATTTGTGCAATAATGACACAATGACTGTTTATCTAAAATAACATAGACCACCACAGAAATTTTCATCATTCAGATGGAGTGATTAGTGTGTGCATTAAGCTAAATAACAGACAAAGAGTAAAGTCTGATTCACTTCAGTACATCTTAGAAATAAGGCATAACTAAAATTTTGCTAAAGAGCTGTCATTGTCCTGAAACCTACTGATGAATGAGTTCATGCTTGAGTCCACCTCAACTGTTTTGTGCTAATTTTATGCATCTTTTGAAATTCTATTTTACAGTGGCTTCTCAGTGTAAGTGAGTCACGACTGTTTATCAGAATTTATGATATTATCAGAGTATTTCTCCAGTAATCATAGAGTGTGAAAAGTCACCAAGAAAATATTTTGCTTTTCTAATGCATATTTACTTAATACCAGCAATGCACTTGGGTCGTCCCTTCCACATTTTTACTCTAGATCTCAAAGGAGTACCTGATTTTATTCTTTGATCTTTTTGCTTTTTCTTTTGATAAGTGAGGTTTATCAGCACTTAGTACATTCAGCAGTTTTACTAGTATCAGAACTTAACAGATGAGTAGCATAATTCTAATTTGTGACTTAGTAATAAGATATACAAAGTAAACTTAACTAAGCTCAAGTATCAGAATTTGCTAGTGTCATAAGATTTCCACTGAAATAATTACTTCTTACATGGAATCATTTGTTTATTGAAGACTACTATGTCAGTATCTAGCACAGTTATCCTCATAGGATTGAATAGGTACTAGAACAGACATATCACTTATCAGAGTTTAGAAACATATATCAGACAATAGTCAGTACTTAAAGACATTTATCAATTAAGCACAGAATATACAATGAGATTTGTGACGCCCTCCAAACCCGGGGTCTAGATTTGGGGGTCACTTGCCACTAAATTATAATAAAATAATCACAGCGGAATAATATAATAAATACGACCCCTTTACCTGCACTGGATCGATCACAGGTTATAGTATGGAACAGGCATTACTACAAATCAAGTGTTATTACAATCCATAAGTCTAATTAGTTTTACAGATTATTCAAATTTTATTACAAACCTCTAGACTATCTAAGCGTCCCAAAACAGTCTACCTGGAATACACACCACTATTTATAAGCACTCGACTTCTGACCAAACCTGGATCTCAAGCTTGCTCTGGCTTAGCTGAAAGATTAAATTGATAAACAAGTATGAGCGAAAGAAATGCTCAGCAAGCAATATAAAATGTACTTGAAATGATAAACCACATTTCAATAATAACTGAACAAAAGAATAAAAGCAGTAATATTTGATCATTAATAAAAGCTTCACAAACTATCAATAATAAACGATAACTTTTAGATTGGAATCTAACTCCAACGGACGTACTATCACATGCTGATCAACCCGTGTGATAGCACAAGGTCATGATTCATAGAAACATGTCCCCAAAACACGAGTACTCAATTAAAAAGGCAATATACCTGCCTGTGGCAAAATGGTGTCATAGTATTTCATACAACACATAGAAATAGCCCTCCGCTGGACCGTCCGTCCCGGTCACTTACGCATTCATCCAATCCATAAAACATTTTGATCAAAGGAGCCGAATCAAAGGACATCCTTAACCATATAACTCCCCATTTCTCATGGTCCAGAGTTATCTCATCAATCGATGGCGAAATAACTAGAATAATTAGTTATTTGCTAATCTCAATTCAATGTTCCACGGTATAGAGTGATTTATAGCGAAATATATAAAACGTTTAACTATTCTGAACTTAGAATAGTATGGAAATCGAAAGAATAAAGTTCAGAGTCAATATCAATTGAATGATAAATGAAGATAGAGGTACTTGCATAATATAATTCAAAATAAACGTCACTTGAACAATAAGTGAAGTTAGGGGTACTTGCCTGGTATGCTCAATAACCTCTTACTTTAACTCTGCTTCTAACTGATGGCTACTATCTTCGTCTAACACTTGATTGCACTCCTTGCTACTCGATTCTATAAACAAAAGGACTATCTTAATTGACAGAACTAAATTCAATCGACATAACTATACGTCTTGACATCTACCCGATCGTTTATAACTAGCATGGCATTTTAAAACTGTAACAGATAGCATGTATATCACGTATCACGTAATCATGGTATTCGTATAGCACGTACTCACATATTTCATATAATACATAAGTCAGATCATTAAGAGATACGTCTCAGTGCGTTCAGAATAAAATTTAGGTCATTATTAGCATTTACCGACCAAATACCGACTTAAACTGATACACAAATCAAATGACATTGCAATACAAAAGAAATTAGGTCTTAAAAGTATTTTTATTAAAAGCGCAATATTTTTCTGAATATGTACGCGTTCGTTTCGTATTAAACGGACGAACGGTTTAATTGTTATGAATAAAATAAGAAATAAATAGATTTAAATCAATTAATAATAATATTAATTAATTTTTAAATACCAAAATATAATTTTTAAAACCTTAAAATAATTTTTAGAAATTATTCGAATTAATTATAAATAATTTACATTTATTTAACTATTTATAAATAAAATTAATTGATTAATTGATTTTTAATCAATTAATTAAATTCATAAATAATTAACTAAAATGAATTATAAATAATTAAATCAAATTAGATTTTTGAAAATAATAAAAGAAAACAATTTTAGGAATTTAAATTAATTAAGTAAATAATTTTTGAATTTTAAAATAATAAATATATGGTTTTTGAGATTAAAGGAATTGATTTTTGAAAATAAAAGAAAGAATTTTGATTTTTGATTGATTTTTTTTTTTTATAAACAGAAAACTCCAGAAACAGTTCTGAGAAAGGGGGTTGGGGAAATGAAAGATTAAAGCCGGGTTTTTCTTAAAACAAACGGGTCGGGTCATGGGTCGGAGCCGGGTTGGGGAAGAACACCAAGAACACTGCCGGTTTTTCCCCAGATTCCGGCAAAGCCGAATCCGGCGAAACTCCGACAGCCGGTCTCCCTCGCCAACCAGCACCAACCCGGCCTAAACATAGCCGCTTTAGTCTCGTTCTTCAGCGAGAACAAATCAAAACTCCCCCACCACTCTAAACAATCAGTAACGGCCGCAGAGCTCAACGTTTTCCGGCGATACACCATGAAAACCGGCGAGTCGAGCTCCAGGTCTGGAAAACGGGGATTCCCACATTCTTAACCCAAAATCGCCATTCAGTACACGAAATTAAAGCTTAAATCCTGTACAATACGCTCTCAGTAATCACAATCTCAACAATTCAAGAACAAGTTCAGAAATTCATAAATAACAATCGATTAAAACTAAACTCGTCTAAATGAATCGAACTCAATCGAACGCGAAATTCATATGTACCGCTTCTAATTAATAAGATAAATATATTCTTAGCATCAAAACCAATCAACACAGTCCCAAAATCATCAATCAATTCATGAATATATCACTTCAATTAGGGGCAAAACGACGAACGTCGTTATTGCGAAATACTAAACCTTATACGATGATTCAGGCAGCAAAATGATGGGCTCGAAACGGGCTTTGATTCGACCTATAGATCGTCAACAACGGATGATTGAAAGGTGATCAATTGATCGATTCTTTCTCAAGAACTCAAACCCTAACCCCCAAATCAATTTCTATTTTCTGAATTTTTATAAAAAAAAATGCATATAATAATCTGTCCAGCTATTTATATTTAATCTGAAATTATATCCCCAAAATAAATTAAGGGTGTTTTTTTTATCCCTAAATTACAATAATTAGGGCCCCAAAATAATAATTACGGGGAATAATTTTAAAAACGATAAAATATAAAATTAATGTCAAAATTCCCCAAAAATTGTGAATAATTCGAAAATACAAAAATAATGGGTATTTGAAATACGAATAATTTTATAAAAATAAAAACATCGATTTTGTGGGGTTTGACGTCCCGGTGGGGTCCCGGTTCGTTGATTTTTTGAAAAACGGAAGCGATCCCTATATTACCCGAAAAATCCCAAAAACACGTAAAATACAATCAAACACGTATAAAATCAAATAAAACAGGTATCCTAATAAAGATGCTAATAATTACGCGTCCCGATTGCAGATAAGTTCTTATAATTGCAATTTAAACATATTTTAATCAACCGAAAAATTTTCTGGCCCGTACAAAATCATACATAACAGTTATAACATCTCATATCATAGCAACAATTACTCTAAATTTATAAAACACACAATATTTATTTATTTAACATATAATATTCACATAATTTTCCCGGATATTACATCCTTCCCCCCTTAACAGGATTCTGTCCTCAGAATCAGCCTAGGAAAATAAATGAGGATACTTGGTTCGCATTTCGCTTTCCAACTCCCAGGTCGACTCTTCAACCTTGGGATTCCTCCACAAGACTCGCACTAAAGATACAGATTTATTCCTAAGCACTCTTTCTTTCTTATCTAAAATTTGCACTGGTTGCTCTACAAAAGACAAATCTGGCTGGATCTCTATTGGCTCGTATTCTATCACATGATTCGAATCAGGCAAATAATGCTTCAACATTGACACGTGGAACACGTTGTGAATATACTGCATGTGAGGTGGTAACGCTAATTCGTAAGCAACCTTTCCCACACGCTTCAAAATCTCAAAAGGGCCAACATAACGCGGACTCAGCTTTCCTTTCTTTCCAAATCTTGATAAACCTTTCCAAGGAGAAACTTTTAATAACACTGCCTCTCCAACTTCAAATTCCATATCTTTTCTGGTAGGATCAGCATATTTGCGTTGACGATCTTGAGCTGCTGTTAATCTTTTCCGAATGAGTTCTATTTTCTCCTTCGTCTGTTGGATCAATTCTGGACCCAAAATCTTTCTTTCACCAACTTCTTCCCAACATATTGGAGATCTGAATCTTCTCCCGTACAAAGCTTCGTAAGGCGGCATTCCAATACTGGCATGATAGCTGTTGTTGTAGGAGAATTCAACTAATGGCAAATGCTCGTCCCAACTACCTTCAAAATCTAGTGCACATACCCTTAGCATATCTTCCATAGTCTGAATCGTCCTTTCACTTTGACCGTCTGTCTGCGGATGATACGCAGTACTCATGTTCAGCTTCGTTCCGAGGCAATCTTGAAAACTTCTCCAAAATCTTGAGTTAAATCGAGGATCTCTGTCTGAAACTATGGATACTGGAACTCCGCGTCTTGTCACAATTTCTTTAAGATATAACCGTACCAATTTATCCATTGAGAATCTCTCGTTGATAGGAAGAAAATGCGCTGACTTTGTCAATCTGTCGATAATAACCCAAATAGCATCATGATTCGCCCTGGTCCTCGGTAATCCAACTACGAAATCCATCGCTATATGCTCCCATTTCCATTCTGGAATGTCCAATGGTTGTATCAGTCCACTGGGCCTTTGATGTTCCGCTTTGACTCGCTGGCAAGTGTAACACTTACTTACCCATTCTGCAATTTCCTTCTTCATGCTTGGCCACCAAAAGTTTTCTCTTAAGTCTCTATACATCTTCGTACTCCCGGGATGAATTGAGTATCTAGAGTTGTGAGCGTCTCGAAGAATTTCATCTTTCAGCTCGGCTACATTGGGTATCCATATTCTGGAAGAAAATCTTAACATCCCTTTATCATCCTTTTGACTCCCTATCTCTTCTCCTGTCAAACTGTCTCGTTCATGGCTCATAACTTCCTCCTGACATCTTCTAATCTTCTCTAATAATTCTGGTTGAAAAGACATTGCACATAACACCTCTGTAGACATACTTGGAATACTAACCTCTATTTCCAGCTTCTCAAATTCCCTGATTAATTCCTCGGATGAAGTTATCATGTTCAACCTTTCTTTTCTGCTCAGCGCGTCGGCCACCACATTTGCTTTGCCTGGATGATAGTTAATAGTACAGTCGTAATCTTTGATTAGTTCTAGCCATCTCCTCTGCCTCATGTTCAATTCCTTCTGGGTAAAGATATACTTCAAACTCTTGTGGTCCGTGTAGATCTCGCACTTTTCCCCATAAAGATAATGCCTCCAAATCTTCAATGCAAATACTATAGCTGCCAATTCCAGATCATGCGTTGGATACTTCTCTTCGTGTGGTTTCAATTGTCTTGAAGCGTAGGCTATCACCTTGTCATGCTGCATCAAAACACATCCTAATCCTTTGTACGACGCATCACTGTAAATCACAAAATTTCCTTGTTCATCTGGCAAGACTAGCACTGGAGAAGATACTAATCTATTCTTTAATTCCTGGAAACTTTCTTCGCATTTCTCATCCCATTCAAATTTCTGATTCTTCCTAGTGAGCTTTGTCAATGGCGTAGCTATCTTTGCAAAATCTTGCACGAATCTTCTATAGTAACCTGCCAATCCCATGAAACTTCTTATTTCCGTTGGTGTTTTTGGCCTTTCCCAGTTGATTATGGCTTCAATCTTTGCTGGATCCACTTCCACTCCTTCATTACTAATCACGTGCCCAAGAAATCGTACTTCTTTTAACCAAAATTCACACTTGGAAAACTTTGCGTATAACTTCTTATGTCGCAGTATTTCCAGAACTATCCTCAAATGCTCTACATGCTCTTCTTCTGTTTTGGAATAGATCAAGATATCGTCTATAAACACGATCACGAATTTATCCAAATATTTCTTAAATACTCGATTCATCAAATCCATGAAAGCTACTGGTGCGTTGGTTAATCCAAATGCCATCACTAGAAACTCATAATGCCCATATCTGGTTCTAAATGCGGTCTTCGGAATGTCTTCAGGCTTGATCTTTAGTTGATGATATCCGGATCTTAAATCAATCTTAGAAAACCATACAGCGCCTCTCAATTGGTCAAACAAATCATCGATCCTTGGTAACGGATACTTGTTCTTAATGGTTAGCTTATTCAGTTCTCGATAGTCGATACACAGTCGCATACTCCCATCCTTCTTTTTGACAAACAGTACTGGTGCGCCCCATGGGGATACACTGGGTCTTATAACTCCTTTCTCCAAAAGATCTTGCAGCTGAGATGCCAATTCTTTCATTTCCACTGGTGCCATCCGGTACGGGGCTTTAGAAACTGGTTCTGTTCCGGGTGCTAGATCAATTGCAAACTCAATTTCTCTGTCTGGAGGTAATCCTGGTAGATCGTCTGGAAAGACATCTGAAAATTCGTTGACAATTGGAATCGCTTCTAATGTTGGAACTTCCTTGCTGGTGTCTATCACATGGGCCAAATATGCTTCGCAATTCTGACGCAATAACTTCTTCACTTGAGCGATCGTTAAGAACTTCTTCTCTTGCTTATTTCCTCGGAATATCACCTTCTTCTTATTATCCAAGGTCTGAAGTCTCACTTTCCTATTCTTACAATCAATCTGGGCGTTATTTTCTGACAACCAATCCATTCCTAAAATAACATCAAATTCTCCCAACTTAAAAGGTATCAAGTTGGCATAGAAATAATGTCCTCCTATTTCAACATCGCACCTCGGGCACATTCGGTCGACTAAAACTTGATTCTTATTAGCTAGCTCTATCATTAATGCTTGTTCTAACAATTTAACTTCACAATGCAGTTTATCGACAAAACTTTGAGAAATAAATGACCTTGTAGCTCCAGAATCAAATAAAACTTTAGCATCTATGGAGTTGACTGGAAGCGTACCTGCCACCACGTCTGAACTCTGAACAGCATCCTTCATAGTCATGTTAAATGTCCTGGCTTTTGGTTGGTCCTTCGCTGGTGGTCCTTCAATTCTTGGCAGATTCTGAGATGGAGCACCTGTAAGCCTTGGGGTGTTGCTCGTCATACCCTGAGTTGGGCAATTCCTGGAAATATGCCTTGGCCTTCCACACTTATAACATCCAGTTCCCACATTCTGACCTTGAGTCGGATTCTGACACACATTAGCAAAGTGTCCCTTCCTACCGCACTTGAAACACGTCACATTAGCATTACAATTCCCAAAGTGCTTCCTACCACAAAACTGACAATCTGGTATTGGTGGACGATTGGGCCTCTGCTGATTTGAATTCTGAAAACGGTTGCCTTGTCCTCCATTTCCTGATTGTGGTCTTCTGAATCCCATATTCCTATTACCCTGAAACTCTGGCCTTCTGTTGAAACGGCCCTGAAAATTACTTGACTGCTGACCTCCTTCTGAGGTTTCCATTTTCCTTTTCTTCCCATCTTTTCCTTTCTGAGACATATCACTCCTACTCTCAATCACCATTGCCTTCTGAACCACTGCCACATATGAAGTCAACTCAAACATGGCCACTCTGTTCTGAATCCAAAATTTCAATCCCTGTTCAAACCTTCTTGCTTTCTTTTCATCTGTATCAACCTGGTCTGGCACGAACCTTGCTAACTCAGTAAACTTAGCCTCGTACTCAGCCACGGTAAGATCATCCTGGGTCAGATTCAAGAACTTAATCTCCATTTGATTCTTCATATACCTCGGGAAATACTTCTCCAGGAACAACTCTGTGAATCTCTCCCAAGTTATAAACTCACCTCCTTCCAATGCTCGCGTGGATTCCCACCAATAGTTCGCCTCACCCTTCAGAAAGTAACTTGCAAACTTGGTCTTCTGCTCAGTTCCTGCTCCGACTAATTCAAAAGCCTTTTCCATTTCCTTGAGCCATGCATTGGCTTCCACAGGATCAGCACTTCCCTTGAACTCAGGTGGCTTCACAGCTTGAAACTGCTTAAAAGTCACTGCAGATGGTGCTACTGCTTGCTGCTGCTGTTGTTGTTGCTGTTGTTGTTGCTGCTGCGTAAGATGTAACATCTGCTGCTGTATCAGTCCCAACATCTGGATAATCGCTGGATCTGTACGGCTCTCGGTACGATCCTCTCCTAAATTATTTCTTCTCTTTGGTGCCATTATTCTGGTAAGAAACAAGCAATATATATAATAATCTGTCAAGCATTGTGTGAAATATGTAGCAATTCCTTAGCATATTAAAGTTCGCAAACACTATCTCTTCTCAAAATATCATAAACTTGCTACCATATTAACACAAGCGACATGATTATCACAAAATCCTGCTTATTATCTCGAGAATAATAACATAAAGAAAATTTACTCCGAATTATCCAAACCTTTTAAATCCTTGCTCGAAATCTTAACTAAACCAACAAAGTAGCAGGGCAATGACACAAGGCCTAAAGCTAACCGCAAAACAGGAAACCTAAACAACTTAACTATAACCCAGCCCAATATCCTAAATTTAATCCTATAAAAGCTAAATTACACGCGCCTATCTTATGTGATCTTCCTATGACTCATCTATGACAATCCTACGCCTGTTTCAGTGACCATAACCTGTGGCTCTGATACCAACCTGTGACGCCCTCCAAACCCGGGGTCTAGATTTGGGGGTCACTTGCCACTAAATTATAATAAAATAATCACAGCGGAATAATATAATAAATACGACCCCTTTACCTGCACTGGATCGATCACAGGTTATAGTATGGAACAGGCATTACTACAAATCAAGTGTTATTACAATCCATAAGTCTAATTAGTTTTACAGATTATTCAAATTTTATTACAAACCTCTAGACTATCTAAGCGTCCCAAAACAGTCTACCTGGAATACACACCACTATTTATAAGCACTCGACTTCTGACCAAACCTGGATCTCAAGCTTGCTCTGGCTTAGCTGAAAGATTAAATTGATAAACAAGTATGAGCGAAAGAAATGCTCAGCAAGCAATATAAAATGTACTTGAAATGATAAACCACATTTCAATAATAACTGAACAAAAGAATAAAAGCAGTAATATTTGATCATTAATAAAAGCTTCACAAACTATCAACAATAAATGATAACTTTTAGATTGGAATCTAACTCCAACGGACGTACTATCACATGCTGATCAACCCGTGTGATAGCACAAGGTCATGATTCATAGAAACATGTCCCCAAAACACGAGTACTCAATTAAAAAGGCAATATACCTGCCTGTGGCAAAATGGTGTCATAGTATTTCATACAACACATAGAAATAGCCCTCCGCTGGACCGTCCGTCCCGGTCACTTACGCATTCATCCAATCCATAAAACATTTTGATCAAAGGAGCCGAATCAAAGGACATCCTTAACCATATAACTCCCCATTTCTCATGGTCCAGAGTTATCTCATCAATTGATGGCGAAATAACTAGAATAATTAGTTATTTGCTAATCTCAATTCAATGTTCCACGGTATAGAGTGATTTATAGCGAAATATATAAAACGTTTAACTATTCTGAACTTAGAATAGTATGGAAATCGAAAGAATAAAGTTCAGAGTCAATATCAATTGAATGATAAATGAAGATAGAGGTACTTGCATAATATAATTCAAAATAAACGTCACTTGAACAATAAGTGAAGTTAGGGGTACTTGCCTGGTATGCTCAATAACCTCTTACTTTAACTCTGCTTCTAACTGATGGCTACTATCTTCGTCTAACACTTGATTGCACTCCTTGCTACTCGATTCTATAAACAAAAGGACTATCTTAATTGACAGAACTAAATTCAATCGACATAACTATACGTCTTGACATCTACCCGATCGTTTATAACTAGCATGGCATTTTAAAACTGTAACAGATAGCATGTATATCATGTATCACGTAATCATGGTATTCGTATAGCACGTACTCACATATTTCATATAATACATAAGTCAGATCATTAAGAGATACGTCTCAGTGCGTTCAGAATAAAATTTAGGTCATTATTAGCATTTACCGACCAAATACCGACTTAAACTGATACACAAATCAAATGACATTGCAATACAAAAGAAATTAGGTCTTAAAAGTATTTTTATTAAAAGCGCAATATTTTTCTGAATCTGTACGCGTTCGTTTCGTATTAAACGGACGAACGGTTTAATTGTTATGAATAAAATAAGAAATAAATAGATTTAAATCAATTAATAATAATATTAATTGATTTTTAAATACCAAAATATAATTTTTAAAACCTTAAAATAATTTTTAGAAATTATTCGAATTAATTATAAATAATTTACATTTATTTAACTATTTATAAATAAAATTAATTGATTAATTGATTTTTAATCAATTAATTAAATTCATAAATAATTAACTAAAATGAATTATAAATAATTAAATCAAATTAGATTTTTGAAAATAATAAAAGAAAACAATTTTAGGAATTTAAATTAATTAAGTAAATAATTTTTGAATTTTAAAATAATAAATATATGGTTTTTGAGATTAAAGGAATTGATTTTTGAAAATAAAAGAAAGAATTTTGATTTTTGATTGATTTTTTTTTTTTATAAACAGAAAACTCCAGAAACAGTTCTGAGAAAGGGGGTTGGGGAAATGAAAGATTAAAGCCGGGTTTTTCTTAAAACAAACGGGTCGGGTCATGGGTCGGAGCCGGGTTGGGGAAGAACACCAAGAACACTGCCGGTTTTTCCCCAGATTCCGGCAAAGCCGAATCCGGCGAAACTCCGACAGCCGGTCTCCCTCGCCAACCAGCACCAACCCGGCCTAAACATAGCCGCTTTAGTCTCGTTCTTCAGCGAGAACAAATCAAAACTCCCCCACCACTCTAAACAATCAGTAACGGCCGCAGAGCTCAACGTTTTCCGGCGATACACCATGAAAACCGGCGAGTCGAGCTCCAGGTCTGGAAAACGGGGATTCCCACATTCTTAACCCAAAATCGCCATTCAGTACACGAAATTAAAGCTTAAATCCTGTACAATACGCTCTCAGTAATCACAATCTCAACAATTCAAGAACAAGTTCAGAAATTCATAAATAACAATCGATTAAAACTAAACTCGTCTAAATGAACCGAACTCAATCGAACGCGAAATTCATATGTACCGCTTCTAATTAATAAGATAAATATATTCTTAGCATCAAAACCAATCAACACAGTCCCAAAATCATCAATCAATTCATGAATATATCACTTCAATTCGGGGCAAAACGACGAACGTCGTTATTGCGAAATACTAAACCTTATACGATGATTCAGGCAGCAAAATGATGGGCTCGAAACGGGCTTTGATTCGACCTATAGATCGTCAACAACGGATGATTGAAAGGTGATCAATTGATCGATTCTTTCTCAAGAACTCAAACCCTAACCCCCAAATCAATTTCTATTTTCTGAATTTTTATAAAAAAAAATGCATATAATAATCTGTCCAACTATTTATATTTAATCTGAAATTATATCCCCAAAATAAATTAAGGGTGTTTTTTTTTATCCCTAAATTACAATAATTAGGGCCCCAAAATAATAATTACGGGGAATAATTTTAAAAACGATAAAATATAAAATTAATGTCAAAATTCCCCAAAAATTGTGAATAATTCGAAAATACAAAAATAATGGGTATTTGAAATACGAATAATTTTATAAAAATAAAAACATCGATTTTGTGGGGTTTGACGTCCCGGTGGGGTCCCGGTTCGTTGATTTTTTGAAAAACGGAAGCGATCCCTATATTACCCGAAAAATCCCAAAAACACGTAAAATACAATCAAACACGTATAAAATCAAATAAAACAGGTATCCTAATAAAGATGCTGATAATTACGCGTCCCGATTGCAGATAAGTTCTTATAATTGCAATTTAAACATATTTTAATCAACCGAAAAATTTTCTGGCCCGTACAGAATCATACATAACAGTTATAACATCTCATATCATAGCAACAATTACTCTAAATTTATAAAACACACAATATTTATTTATTTAACATATAATATTCACATAATTTTCCCGGATATTACAAGATTAATTCTGTAAATACTGAGCATAAAGTCTGATAACACAGAACAAGTCTAAGCAGATTTAGAGAAAGAACCTGAAACCATTCCAAGTTCATTTACCAATCTTGTAAAAGTAGCTTCACACAGTGGTTTTGTGAAGATATCTGCCAGTTGTTGATCTGTGGGAACAAAATGCAATTCCACTGTACCTTCATCCACATGTTCCCTGATGAAGTGGTACCTGATGCTGATGTGCTTTGTCATTGAGTGTTGAACTGGATTACCTGTCATAGCAATAGCACTTTGATTATCACAGTAAATAGGGATTTTGAAATATGTTAACCCATAATCCAGTAACTGATTCTTCATCCAAAGAATCTGTGCACAACAGCTTCCTGCAGCAATATACTCTGCTTCTGCAGTTGATGTGGAAATTGACTTTTGTTTCTTGTTGTACCAAGAAACCAATCTGCCTCCAAGAAATTGGCAGCTTCCACTTGTGCTTTTCCTGTCAATTTTGCACCCTGCAAATTCTGCATCTGAGTAACCTATTAGTTTAAAATCTGATTCTCTAGGATACCATAATCCCAGAGCAGCTGTTCCTTTAAGATACTTAAAGATTCTTTTTACAGCTGTTAAGTGAGGTTCTCTTGGATCTGCTTGAAATCTTGCACAAAGACAGGTAGCATACATGATATCAGGTCTACTAGCAGTTAGATAGAGTAGAGAGCCAATCATACCTCTGTAGTCAGTAATATCTACTGATTTACCGGTATCCTTATCCAGTTTTGTAGCAGTGGCCATTGGAGTGGATGCACTTGAACAATCTTGCATTCCAAATTTCTTCAGCAAGTTTCTGGTGTACTTGGTTTGACAAATAAAAGTGCCTTCCTCATTCTGCTTGACTTGAAGGCCCAGAAAATAGCTAAGTTCCCCCATCATACTCATCTGATATCTTGACTACATTAGTTTGGCAAACTTCTTGCAAAGTTTGTCATTTGTAGATCCAAAAATGATATCATCAACATAAATCTGGACTAGAAGTAAGTCCTTTCCATGGTTGAGGTAGAACAGTGTTTTGTCTATTGTCCCTCTGTTGAATCCACTTTCCAGAAGAAACTGAGCTAAAGTCTCATACCATGCTCTAGGAGCTTGCTTAAGTCCATAAAGTGCTTTATCAAGCCCGTAGACATAATCTGGATGTTTGGTATCTACAAAACCTGGAGGTTGTTCAACATATACCTCTTCCTCCAATTCTCCATTGAAAAAAGCACTTTTCACATCCATTTGAAAGACAGTAAACTTTTTGTGAGCAGCATAAGCCAAAAATATCCTTATGGCTTCTAACCTAGCAACTGGTGCAAATGTTTCATCATAATCAATTCCCTCCTGTTGAGAATATCCTTTTGCAACCAGCCTTGCCTTATTCCTTGTAATTATGCCATCACTGTCAGTTTTGTTTCTGAATACCCACTTTGTACCAACAACAGATCTATTCTTTGGTCTTGGCACTAGGGTCCAGACTTTGTTTCTTTCAAATTCATTCAACTCTTCCTGTATTGCTTGCACCCAATCAGCATCTTGAAGAGCTTCTTCCACTTTCTTTGGCTCAGTCTGAGAGAGAAAAGAATTGTAAAGATATTCATTTGAAGTACCTGTTCTAGTTCTGACACCTGCTTCAGGATTTCCAATTATCAAATCAGGTGTATGTGATTTTGTCCACTTCCTTGCAGATGGAAGGTTTTCTCTAGAACTGGATGCTCCCCCATGATCCATGTTATCTTCATTTTCATTTTCTGATGCTCCCCCTGAAACTATGCTCTCTGAGTTGGATTCTTCAGTATTTAGATTTTCAGCACTATCAGAACTTGGCTTATCAGAACTTGACGAATCAGAACTTGAAGAGCCAGATGCATGTTCTGATGTTTCTTGAGATGTGGTAGGATCTTGAGTATGCTCCCCCTGCATAGGTGCATCTTCCTTTGACGTAGTCACCACAGTTTCAATAACATCAGAGTTTAATCCATCAGAGTTTACAGTATCAGGACTTAGACTGTCAGGATTTTCAGTATCAGAATTTGAGTCTTTATTTTCAAATCTCAGCTGATCATGGTCAATGAAATCTTCAAGACCAGTGATCTTCTTGTCATCAAAAGAGACATTGATAGATTCCATGACCACTTTTGTTATCAAATTATAGACTCTGAAGGCTTTTGTGGAAAGTGGATATCCAACAAAGATTCCTTAATCAGCTTTTAGATCAAACTTTGATAGCTGTTCAGGATGAGTCTTGAGAACAAAACACTTGCATCCAAATACATGAAAATATTTCAGATTTGGCTTCTTTTTCTTCACCATCTCATATGGTGTTTTTCCATGCTTGTTAATGAGTGTTGCATTTTGAGTAAAACAAGCAGTCTGCACAGCTTCAGCCCAGAAATAGGTTGGAAGTTTTACTTCTTCAAGCATTGTACGTGCAGCTTCAATGAGAGTTCTATTCTTCCTTTCAACAACTCCATTTTGCTGTGGAGTTCCAGGAGCAGAAAATTCCTGCTTTATTCCATGGCTTTTGCAGAACTCTTCCATTATCAAATTCTTGAACTCAGTGCCATTATCACTCCTTAAAATTTTCACAGAATCTTTGACCATTTTATCCAGCTGTTTGACATGATCAATCAAGATAGATGCAGTTTCACTTTTTGTGTGCAAGAAATACACCCATGTGTATCTGGTGAACTCATCCACTATGACCAACACATACTTCTTCTTTGCAATAGACATGACATTTACTGGACCAAATAGATTAACATGTATTAGATGATAAGGCTCAAGAATTGATGATTCAGTCTTGCTCTTGAATGAAGATTTTCTTTGTTTGGCTTTCTGACAAGAATCACAAAGACCATCAGGAGCAAATACTGTGTTTGGCAATCCTCTCACAAGATCTTTCTTGACCAGTTCATTTATATTGTTGAAATTTAAATGAGAGAGTTTCTTATGCCAATTTCAGCTTTCTTCAATTGATGCTCTACTCATTAGACAGATTGCAGAATCATCAGTACTTGTTGAAAGCTTAGCTTCATAAATGTTACCACGCCTATATCCTTTCAGAACAACTTTGCCTTTAGATTTACTCACTATTTCACAGTGTTCTTCGAAGAAATCAACATGATAACCTCTGTCACAGATTTGACTTATACTCAGTAGGTTGTGTTTAAGTCCTGAGACCAGAGCTACTTGTTTAATTATGACATTTCCAAGATTGATATTGCCATATCCCAATGTTTTTCCAATGTTGCCATCTCCATAAGAAACACTTGGGCCAACTTTCTCCACAAAGTCTGATAGCAGGGCCTTATTTCCAGTCATATGTCCTGAACATCCACTGTCCAGAACTAGAATATTTTTCCTGTTGCCCTGCAATCACAAAGACCACTAATTATTAGTTTTAAGGACCCAGACTTGCTTGGATCCTTTGGCCTTATTAAGTTTGTTAACATTTGCAGCGGATTTAGCATCAGAGTTTATGTTAACATTTTTCTTATCAGAACTTACACTATCAGACTTTGAATCAGAATTTACACTAGAAGGAATAATGGAAACTTTCTTCAAAGAAGGTTTTATTTGATAATAATCATAGTACAAACTATGATATTCCTTACAAGTATAAATGGAATGCCATAAACTACCACAATGAAAACAAGGATTTTGTGGTTTGTATCTAACAGACTGACTCTTAACTCCTGATTTTGAAGGTAAGGAGTTAATATTCTTATTCTTCCTGCAAAAAGAAGCCAGATGGTTAGAACTTCCACAGTTATGACATGTTTTCCTAGGAGCATCAGGAACAGGTTTATAATCATTGCTTTTATTCACACCTTCCTTTCCATTCCTATTTTTCCTAGGTGATTTTACCTTGTTTGCATTCTTAACATCTTTCAGCTTATGTTTAAGCTGCTTCTTCGTCATTAAGCCTATGTTCACTTCAACTGTCTTTTCCTGTTTTAGTTTGTCTGAAGTTGATTCCTTTGTAACTTCTGATTTTTCATTTTCAGACTTTACAGTTACAAACTTAACAGGTTTTAACTTTGGCTTTTGCTTGTCAACAGACTTAATTTCTTCAGTTCCTTTATCTTTCTTATCTTCTCCATAACCTAAGCCCTCTTTCCAGTTTCCACTACTTAGCAAATTTTGAGTTGTTTTGCCAGAGTTAGTCCAAGTCCTGATAATCTCTCTTTCCTTTTCTAACTCAGTTTTTAGAGATTCATTTAGTTTTAGCACTTCATTCCTAACATAAAAAGCATCATCTCTATCCTTCTGAGTTTGATGGAACATGACTAACTCTTTTTCTAAGAAATCATTCCTTTTCTTAAATGCAAGATTTTCAGAAGTTAATCTTTCACATGTTAAAGTTTGATCTCTATAGCTAACAAACATGGTTTTAAGATATCTTCTCAACTCATTAATATCATCAGTATGAAAAGCATAAGTAGTCTGAGGTACCTTTGTTTCAGCAGCTTCAGAACTGCTCTCAGCACTTTCTTTATCAGCATTTGCCATCAATGCATAGTTCTCCTCACTTTCAGAGTCTGAGGTGTCTGTCCAGCTTTTCTGCTTTGTGACAAGAGCCTTGCCTTTGTCACCCTTTACCTTCTTGCAGTCAGGAGATATGTGGCCTTTCTCACCACAGTTATAGCATTTAACATTGATGTAATCTCCTCTGTCAGACTTTCCTCCTCTGCCTTCAGATCTTCTGAAATTCTTCTTATCAGAACTTATGCCTTTCCTGGAAAACTTCTTTCCCTTCCTGAACTTCCTGTATGCAATCTTTGTGATTCCTTTCACCATAAGAGCACACAGCTTCATCATCTCCTCATCAGCATCAGTCTCAGGCAAGCTTTCAGAATCTGAGTCATCATCATTCTCAGAACTTGATGACTCAGCATCAGACTTTATGAAAAGAGCTTTACCCTTGTCTTTCTTTGAGGAAGCTGCTTTGGGGAATTCTTCTTCAGCCTTAAGAGCAACTTTCCTTGACTTTCCTCCTTTCCTCTTGCTTCTTTGTTCCATCTCCAGCTCATGAGTCTTGAGCATTCCATAGATTTCGTCAAGAGTTATTTCATCAAGATTGTAGTTGTCTCTTATTGTCGTTGCCTTCAAATCCCAGCATTCAGGAAGAGCTAACAGGAACTTAAGGTTTGAATCTTCAATATCATACTCTTTATCAACCAATGACAAATCATTCAAAAGTTTGACAAATCTATCATATAAATCATTCAATGACTCATTAGTCTTTGAGTCAAAGTGTTCATACTCTTGAGTGAGTATTATCTTCCTGTTCTTCTTAATTGTGTCAGTTCCCTGACACCTTGTTTCCAGAGCATCCCATATCTCCTTAGCAGTCTTGCAGTTGATTAACCTGTTTGACATTACATTATCAATGGCACTATGCAGTAAGTGTCGTACCTTAGCATCCTTAGCAATTGATGCTATGTCCTCAGCAGTATAATCACTCTTCTCCTTTGGTACGGTCTTTGCTGCTTCACCTGCAACTGCAACAGCGAGTTTGGTTGGTTTGTGAGGACCTTCCTTGATTCTATCAAGGTATTCTGGATCTGTTGCTTCCAAGGACATGGTCATCCTTACCTTCCATATGGGATATTCAGATGGTCTCAGTATGGGAACTCTGATGGTCTCATACCGACTCTGAATTTGTGTCTTTGGTGGTTCCTCAGTTTTGGTAGGCTTAGTTGGAGTTTCTGTGTCCGACATGATTGTGTTTGGATCTTTAACTGTATGTATGTTAACAGATAGGCTCTGATACCAATTGTTAGGTCACACACACACTGTAGAGGGGGTGAATACAGTGTATAGTACACTCAAATCGAACTTTAAGAACTTAAGTAACAGAAAACAAACTTTATTGAAACAATAAACTCTGTTATAGTATGGAACTGTTACCTCTCAGTGATGAACAAATATCACGAGAGCTGCTAGGGTTACAATGAATAATCTTTTCTAATAATGATAACACTTATAGTGTAAACCCTATGTCTGTGTTTATATACTACACAGTTATAAGATAATCGCTAATTGATATGGAATATAATTCTGCTTCCTAAAATATATCAATCAGATATCTTTTCTTCCAAGTATTCCATTCTTCACGGAATTCCTTCTTCATGCATATCTCTTCTTATGTTTATCTCAATCTTCTTTCCTTTAATCAACTACTGTCCTTATCTGATTATCCTTCAGCACTTAAGTTCTGATATCTATCTTCTGATGATTATCTCCTGATAACATACGTACTGATATCCTTAAGTCCTGACTTCCAGTATAAGTACTGATCAACAGTTAAGTACTGATTTATCCTGTTCAATAAGATCTGAAAGCTAAACATAAAACATATTAGCCATGACATTATCAAATATATCTAACAAACCCACCTTCGGCATGAAAACTAAAATGCAGACTATCACATTCCATCAATACAAAGTATGTTATCAATTTTTCTAAACCATATATGAATCTCAACTTCTTATTTTATTTTCCATCTCAACCCATTTATTACAGTGCTTTCAATTCCACAAAGACCACGTTCCGTCTCTTGGCCTAAGAGCGTAGGCAAAACCTATTCGAGAAATCAAACAAATCTGTAATCATTAAAGATGATCATATTTCAAAATTTTCTTAAACAAATTACAATAAACTTACGACATGTCCGTGCCTTATTGCTCCACTGTCCAGAATTTTAAAAAATGATCTTCTTCCTATTTTCTCTCCTGAATTACAATTCCAAGTAATTGTGTTAGTTTACGAAATTTTTTTTATCAAAATGACTCTGATCATATGCAGTCACTCATTAATAGACTATTAAATTAGAAAATACATGCTTTCTTCTCAGATTGTATAAGTTGTTTAAACACACAAATGTGGACAATATTGGAAGATCCTTCCCTTAAATTGAAGCCAATTACATATCCAGCAAAAAGCTATGTATCCGAGAAAAATGCTTCCCAACCACTTACAAAGTGACACGTATCACCATTCCATTGCAGTTGAATATCCCATTCTCTGACCCCAAAAGTTAACTGAATAATCTTCATACCTTTCCATTTTTTACATAGCTCATCCAATACAGCCTGCATTTTAAAGGAAAGTTTAGACTTAACTGTTTATAATACGGAGCACAAATAAAGAGAGATTACATATAGCCTTATATGTCGGAAAATTTGAGATTGTATACTCACCGATTTTCGTATAAATATTTCAGTCCCAATTCCTCTGATCTCAATCAACTATTCCTCAGGATTGCTTCTTACAGCATTATGAGTGAATAGTCCTAAACATTTTTCAATTTCTAACTGGTATGTACTATGAATAATTTCATGAAGTCTTCGATTATCCGATTGCTCATTCATGAAATAATGAAGGGGGTCAATTATTGGAGTAAAGCTTGCACTCACCAAATTGTTGTAACAATGAACGGTGAAGTTTCCATATCCATTATACTCAAATATCAGAATAGAGTACATTTTTAATCCATGAAACCTTAGAAATTCAACCATACCATATATTTTCTTTATACGCCTATCGTACACTGCATTCCACAATACAGTCTTACACCTTAAGTGCAAAAAATGGTCAAGTTTGCGGCCAAATTTCTGAATGAAAGTATTTGGAAGTCTCTAACAAGATATAGCAAAATTTGTTAGACGGTTAAAATTACTCATGGATGGAATTTATCTAATTCAACTAATAATAGAAACACTTACAAATGTCCCTTCTTCATCGGTCTCCACATTCGCAGGAATAAAGGTAGCCAATGGTTTTCGGCCTTGACCTGAAAGTTATATACGGCCCAACCTTCATTATCACTAAATATGATTATTGTTACCATGTCCCATTCAATGCCATAGGAAAGGAATTTTCCCTTTATTTTCTGCAAATCAGGGTAATATATCTTTAGTAGTAATTGATAATTGTGCATAGCTAACATAACACATAAACCTAATACTACTAAATATCTAACTTCAAACAAATATTAGCCTAATAAGATTTGCGAGAAACATTAAATTATATTTTGTCCAATCAGAGAGGTTGAAACCTATGTAATCTTGTTTCATCAATAATCCTTAAGATGTCCTAACAAGTTACTCATGATATATTATATATCTTAAATTAAGTTTGGGAAAGATCATGAAGTTGTCATATAAAGTTAGATCAGGTACATACTTGAACAATCCTAAAACAAGTTAAAATCATACATTCTACATAACTCAACTATCACGAATTCACCATATAAATATTTGTTAGCTTCTTCGACATGCATGTTACAGAGCACTTAGAGAATTTAAAGTCCTTTTCAATAACAAGCAGAGTTGTGTCAATTACAAACTTGCCATTATATAAACCCTAACTAAAACACAATTTTGAAATTGGACTTGGGAATATTAAACTTACCTCCATCTGCATTTGATCCATCTTTCTACTTTATAGTGAATAAGAGTTTCAAAACCACAGTCTACACAAATACAAGATGATTCTATCTAATTAGTACTTTGTTCTCCCTTTAATAACCTTTAAAAATCAATTTAATAATACACTATAAATTATTATCATAGATTAATTGATAATATTTTATAGTCCCGCTATTATTGGGTAAATTTTAAAAATATTTTTTTATTAAATGTATAACTTCCGCATCATATATAAATACTAATTCCTAATTAATACTTTGATTTATTTATAATATACATGTTTCATCTAATCGTTGCCAAATACAAAGTTTTAGGTCTATAATTTATTAAGAAAAAAATATTTTTAAAACAAAATTAGAGAAATAATACAATATAATATTTTACATCTAATCACGTCTAACCGTAAACTAATCAACAAAGTTTCATAAGACAAAGTTAACGAAATTAAACCACAAAATTTCGCGTAGAATGCAACACATTTAACAAAGTACACTTTTATTCTAAAAAGAGATACATTATTTTTTTTTCTTCATTTGGTCAAATACATTAAAGAAATTTATATAATTTAAAATATTTTTACATATTTACAAAAAATATTTTCCCCAAGATAAATGTTATTGACTAAATTCAGCCTTTTTCAAGAGTGAATAATTATTGTCAAAATTTTTAACGTATGCACGAAAAATAATTTTACATGATATTTTATAAGTAAAATATTATTTTGGGAATACGTTTTACATAATATTTATAAATATAATTTTGGATTACTGGGATAATATTTTAAATTGAATTAATTATAAAACATGTATCCAAATAGAATATAAATGCCAATATTTAAATTTATTACTAGACATGTAATAAGTACATACAAAATAATATATTTATAATTTTTTTCTCCAGACAAGAAAATTATATTACACACGTACGGAAGATGAAAGGTTCACAACCTTTTGTCCACAACAAGGCTTTACGCATTCCTTTTCTTTAAATCTCAAAAGTACCAATTTAACTACATTTTTTACCAAAATTTTCACAAATGGCTGATCAAACTATTTTCATTGTTTCATTAGAGTTGATCATTCTTCTTTTTTCTCACCTTATTTTTCAGATAGAAAGCTTCAGTTTGTTTGTGAAGTTTTTGTTAGTATGGGAGCGTAAACAACCAGAGAAACATATCAAGTGTGTCCTTGAAGCTCTTGACTGTGATAAGCTACATGACTTTCATCAGCATCAAATGGAAGTTACACGTGACCAGTTTTATGGCTTCGTTTCTTATTGTGTTAGACACAATGTTCATCAGGCAAGCTTCTTTAACTCATCTCTCAGACTGTTGCAGAGACATAATGTTGATTCTAATCTTCAGGTTTTATCAAATCTATTTTCTACATATTTCCCATCCAGATTTGCTTACGTTTTCTTTAAGGCATTATATAGACCAGCTGAAATAGATGGTACCGCTATTGAAATGTATATGATGGCAATCAATATTGATATGTGAGGAAGAGTGAAAGAGATTATTACTCTGCTCTCAGACATGTACAATAACATTACTGGAAATGATATCCTCCTCCCAGCAAATAAAATATGTCCAAATACACGGAGTAATAGACCATTAGACCTGCTAGATGGACCTCCGCTTGAGGTAGACTTGTGATATTCACTTTGCACTAGAGCAGTCCAAGGAAACTATCAGGAAGAAGGTGAACTATGGCCAGAGGGTTTGAAGATGGCACATCTTTGGAACTCAAAATGTCACAAATGCACTCTTCAACTGATGTTTTTCAAGATTTTACTTTATGCTATGAATTATTAAATTTACGCAATATAACTGTGTTATCTTCAATTGAACCTATGTATCTAGAATTTTTATCTAACTATCTGTATCCCATATTTCTATAACCTTATTTTGATTACAAAATTCTTGACGTATATGTTGTGCATACCATGTTTTTGGTTTACGGACACATTTCTAGCTTGTAGTGGAAGTTTAAAGTGAATACATCTTTCACAAATGTATCAATGTTTGACAATGGAATCAATGTTTGCATTTTTTAAATGTTATCACTTGCATCAGCCTCAAATGCAAGTTGTGATTCACCTGTTCTATTGTTTCGAGTCATACTGTGTTAGTCACAATATTCATAAGGACAGTTTTTATAAGTAATAGATGTGATTGTCTATCAAGTATAATGTGCAATTCCATCTTCATGTTTTCTGAAATGTATCTAATAAGAAGATCTTATAAATCACAGGATATTAATGGTCTTCATTTTCACCATACTGAGCATGTTTAGGCTGTTTAGAGACTAGCTGTTTCATTCTCATTCTTGATCAACATTTGCTTAAACTGACCAGCTGAAATAAATGACACCTCTAATGAAATGTATAGTATTGTCACCAATACTGATTTAAGAGGAAGAGTGCAAGAGATGATTTCTCAACTTTCAGATATGTATGCTAACATTTGTGGATATCATCTGCTAATACCAGAACCTACTATATGGACCAATGTTTAATATAGCCATATGAAACTCCCTTTGTACTATAACAGATCATGGACATTAGTATGAAGCTCATGAAATATGACAGGTTTGGATCATGGTACATCTCAGGAACTCAGATTGTCACAATTGCAGTGTTTGAGTTATGCTCTTGAAGATTTAACGTCATTGCTATAAATTCTTATGTCAGAAAAATGAAGTTTTATTATCTTAGGTATAACTTATGATCTCAGGTATCTATCTATATGTAAGGTATATGTCATAGCCTATTTATATATTCGAGGATTTAACTCAACTCAAATAAGAATGTAATAAGTAAATAGTGGATCTACCGTCAAAGAGATCTCGCAAAGTAATATCTGTCAAAGGATTCAGAAACAAGGTTCATCTACAGACTTGAGGAATTAATTCACTGGAAGAAGTTCAAGAAATTGATCATGCCTCAGTGATATAAATCAAGATTGTGGATTTAATCAAGTGACAGAGATCTCGTCAGGGTATCAATTAATTACAAGGATTTAGTCTGAAGAAAATCAAGAGTATCAAGGTCAAGGCTTGAAGAAACGTCACGGAAGTTAGTCACTCATGAACCAGACAGTACATCGAGTGTCAACATTGAAGTGGTGGAATTGATTCATAATTGACAGTGATTTTCAGAAGATTTTCAGAAGAATGGTTGTTGTTCAAGATTAGTATTAATTCTCTATTAATTAATTAAGTCATATAATTTAATTAAGAAAATAAATTATATCTGCAAAGATTAATTTATTGATTAATTGAATTAATTGATTAATTAATTCTGAATTAATATTAAGGTTTTTCAGAATTTTAATTGGATTAAAATCTACATTAAATCAGCAAGACAATTGAAAATGAACTAGCATGACAATCAGGATTGTCATACCGATTGTCATGCCAGGCCATGTTCAATAGTCTCACCGAAAGTTACACTGGGAGGAGGATTGTCTTGCTAGTTCATTCTGATAGTCTTGCTAGTTCATTTGATTGTCATACCGAAAGTCTTGCTGGCTGTTGAGATTGTCTTGCTAGTTCAAAGGATAGTCTCACCGAAAGTCCTACCAGCTATGGGATTGTCATTCCAGTTCATTCCATTCTGTTGATTGATTAAAAAGACAGAAGCAGCCATTCAACAATTTAATCCAGAACACAGAAGTCAAGAACAAAGCAGAAAAAAAAAAAACAAGCAGCAATATTTCATCTTTTCATCTGCAAACTTCAAGATCAAATTTCTAGTTTATAAAGTTAAATCCAAACCACTAGAAATCTTTATCTTGTTCTTGTGTAACAATCTAGCGGATCAAAATCCCTAGAACTTAATCTCAAATCGCGTTTAGCATTTGATTCTAATTATTGCAAAAATAGAAAAAGTTCATGTCGAATTTATTCTAAATTTGTGATAATTAATTTGAGATTAATTCCTTGTAATCGATACAGTTGTTATAACACCTTTCAAGTTTAATAATATTTTTATTTAACTTGAATTTTGTTTCACATTTTTTATTCCGCATTTAATTCGATTATTTGGTATTGTTTGTATTCAACCCCCCTTCTACAAACACATTGGGACCTAACAATTGGTATCAGAGCCTTCTGATTAACGAACATATCAAGATCCTAGACTTTTGTGATTTTTCAACTCCTTGAATTTTTATTTATTCAAAAATTCATAATGACTTCACAAAAAGTTGGAACCGTTAAAATTCCACTATTTTATAAAGAAAATTATATCATGTGGAAGAAGAAGATGCTATTATTTTTACAAGTTGCAAATCCCAAATATCTGAACTTGTTAAAGAAGTGTCTAAAAACTCCGATGGTTATTGAACCAGAGGTGATAGTAGATGATGTTGTGATTACCAAAGCTAGAACCTATCCAAAAGAGCCTGAAGATTTTACTCCTGCTGAGAAGGAAGAAGCCTCCTTGGATGTCAGCCTTCAATTAATATTAATTGATTCCCTTGATCCCTTGATGAACAGGTGATGAACTGTAAAAATTCCAAACACATGTGGGAAACTATTGAGGTGATTAATGAAGGCACAGAGGAAGTTAGGGAGAACAAGTTAGAGATCCTAACCTCTGAGTATGAACATTTTAAATCAAATCCAGGAGAAGGAATTACTGAAGTGTTTGAGAGGTACAATGCGTTGATCAACAACCTGAACATAAATGGAAAATTTTATTCAATCAGGGAGGTCAACAAAAAGTTCCTTTTAACACTGCCAACTCATCTTGAACATAGAATCACTGCCATTAGAGAAGCTAGAGATCTGAGTGAGATTTCTTTGGACAGGCTCTATGGAGTGTTAAAAACCTATGAGTAGGAGCAGATTCAATAGAAGGAAGTCTATGGGAAGGATAGAATGGTCAGCACATCTACTGCACTTGTAGCTGAAGGTCAATAACAACAGCAATCTCAACAATTGGAGAGAATGGTACAGTGTTCCAAGGCTGAGGAAAATATGTTAGTAGCAGAATATGATCCTCCTACTACAAATCAATCAAGTGATGATTTTTATTCCTTGGAAGAGCTGGAGCAATTGGAAGACGAGTCAATGGCCCAAATTGTCAAGAGATTCTCCCATGTCAGATTCAAGAGGAATCCCAAGCTTAAGTACAAGTCCAACTATAACAAATTCCAGAAAGGTGGATCTTCATCCTCTAACATCAGCAGTGGTGGATACAAAACAGGGATGGTTGATCGGAGCACCATTAGATGCTATAACTGCAATGAGTTGGGACACTTTGCCACTGAATGTAGGAAGCCAAAGCAAGTAAGAAAGAACTCTGAAAGGGCTTATCTGGCAAAGGGAAGAAGCTGGGATGATACTGACAGTAAAGATGAAGATGAAGGAAATCTTGCTCTTATGGCTATTGATGGAAAAGCTTCATCGTTAAGAATAGAGGTAAAACTTTCTGATGCTGAAATGGTTTATCATCTAAGAGGTAACTTAGATTGTGCACGTCGTGATAATGAACTGTTAAGTTTACAGATCACAGACCTTGAGAAAGAGGTCAATGAATTAAGACTTGTGCACATTAATCAAGACAAATTAAAAGATCAAGTATCTTCTCTAGAGAATAGAGTTGACTGTTATAGAAAACTCGAAACTATTCTCAAAGACAAGATCACCGGTCTTGAGACTAAGGTTAGAGCCTACTTCAATTCTTGTTCGAAGGCTAAAGAGTTCTACAGTAAGCAATCTGTTAATCAAACATCTGGAATAGGTTATGATTACAATGTTGCTATTGGAGAATTAGGCATAAACTCCCCTCCTCGTGTCTGTGCTAAAGGGAGGGAAGTACCACATGTGCTTAAGGATGTTGATGAACCCCTCTATAAACCATCAATTGCTGAAATATTTGATGCGACCTCTTCTGTTATTCAGGAAGAAATACGTGCTGAAGATCATGCTAATGAGAAGGTTGTTTCCAAGTCAAGTGTGTCAAAAGTTCCAGTTAAAGTTGTGAAAGCAACTGAAACTAACTCAGACACACATGAGTTGGATAACAAAAATGCCATGTCTGCCATGCACAAATTGCCTACTATTAATCACTCTCATAAATCATGTGGTGTTTCTAATTGTATGTCTTGTGCTTTTAATATGATGTATGCTTATTTTAATGGTAAGCATGTTTCTAATGATAAGACTACTCCTCGTCAGCATGTGAATAACAAGAAGCATGATAGGTCTAAGACTGCTAGTCCTTCTAAGGCTAGAAAGGAGACATTTGAGCCTAAGCCTAAACAGAAATTTGTTAAGGTTGTTTACAAGGTCAAATGTTCAGTCATTGAGAAAGTTGAGACAATTAAAATTAAAAATGTTGTTTTGCCTGACAAAGGACAGTTCTACAAGAATGCCGGGCCCAACCAAGTTTGGGTTCCGAAGAAGGGTTAATCCATTTGTGTTGCAGGGCATTAAAACAGGTGAAACCAGGAGTGTGGATTCTTGACAATGGATCATCAAGACATATGACCGGAGATAGAGCCCTGCTATCAAATGCGGATTGAGCAAGCTGGCCCCCTGGTTACCTTTGGAGATAACAGCAAAGGTTTATCTGAGGGATATGGCTGTTTGCAAGCTGGATATGTTATCAGTGAAATTTTGTATATTGTGCTAGGTTATTATCAGGAAGCAGTATCTAACATATAGCACCAGTGACGAGACTTGAGAATATTACGACATATCAGGCACCTGATGCACATTACACTTGGAATTGGACTCTAGTAAGATGTGTACAAGTGTACTCCTGGTTGGTGAGTCAAAAGAGGAAGTGAATGCACCTCAGTTCATGGACTTTACAGTTGCAGATCTATTGGACTATGCAATCTCTTCTTCACAATCTCACTTCAGGTTGGTATGAACTAGTGTACTGCTCAAGCAATCGTCATATTTATAACTCTCTAATCACTAGGCACAATCATATTGTTTAACATGTGCAGTGAGTTTTAGGAGTAAATCAAACTTCTGTCTACATTAGTGATTTCTTATTTCATGTAAAATCCTTTGAAATCACTATTGTACATCATCTCTCTCAAAAGATTAAATGTATAATTTTCATTCATTATAGATCTTAAGTACATTTTATCTCTCTATATTGCCCTATGTTCTGTGATACAGGTTCAGTCTCCAATGGCTTTCTTTCATTGACAGTCATGAGGTTGAAAACCCACAACGTCTATCCCATACTGTAAAGACAAACACAGAAACAGAACCAACTAACACTCTTTTACCACTAAATGTAGTATGAATGAGCGTGAGGGAGATAGTGCCTTAGTGCACCACATAAGGAAGGTTCTGTAGTCAACCCAGTAGCTCTGTCTCCTATATAGATGAATAGTATTTAAACCGAGACAACTGTTAGCCCCCATACATCTTCTCAAAAAGATGTAATGGCTGAAAAGGCACAAAAACAGTTACTAGATTCATTCTCTCAACAGGGTGCATCTATTGAAATTTGCCTGTCGGCCAAGGTATCCTATGTAGTGTCACCACCTCAAATATAAACAATTCTTAATGCACAAGGAAAGGTTACACACACAAAGGATGAGTTGACGGAAATAAGAGTTTCAACCATTTTAAGGTCAGATTCGATTGTTCAAGGTTCATTAATGGACCAATTGCCTTTACAGATGTTAGGAGAGGATACTGATCCAAAAGCCATATGTCAGTGGTCAGTGTCTACATCCCCAGGCTTAAATCCCCTGGATGCATTTGCGGATAGTGGATCTGACATAGGCGCAGATCAGCAACTTGTTGACAATGATTCAGATATTACCTGATGAGTCACAAGGAAATGTCTTCACAGACATTAGAAGGGAACTTTGATCTTTATGCTAAATTCGTTGGATCATTGTTTACCTTCCCAGAATTCAAATCTGGAACCCTAAAAGGGAAACTAGCAACTTGTAGATTATGACTCAGATTCATCTGACGAGTTTAACAAGGATGGGGATTTGCGAACTCCCATTGCACCACCTGTGACCTCCTTAAGGATGGCTAAGGTGATTTTCCTTGCAGGTACAGCTGGATTATGGAGCTATGAGAGAAGAGTGATACACTTGTGAGAATGAGTGTAAACACGAGTGGAGAGAAGAGTGAAACACATGTGAGGTACACTAAACAGAATCACACACTCACAGTAAGGAAGAAAGAGAAACTTCTTGTTATTTCTTTTCCATCCAAGTGAAATATGAGAACTCCTTCAAACGACGGCATACATTCCTTCTTTAAGGGGGAGATAAAAGCTTAAGTAATAGTTTGGAGGATTCCTCAACTAAGGGGGAGAAATAGCAGGGAGGAAGAAAAAGATCATATGTACACTACACCACACCATTGTTGTTTATAACTACGGATCCTATTGTATGGGAGAGGTGGTAAACACAAGGTGATTTTCTAGTAAGGGAAGAAGCTGTTTTCAAAAGGGGAGTACCATTGGTTTTTATCTGCGGATCCTATTGTACGGGAGAGGTGGTAAATGAAAGTGATCTTCTTTAATTAGTTGATTCTCATAGGGGGAGAAGCAAGACAGATATGCGCTTCTCAACAGGAAATGTGGTTGTACAGAAGAAGATGAAACTACTTGAAGATATGTTCAGTCTAGAAGAACATTTACTTGGAATCTGGAAAAGGTTAAATGTCATCCAGAACTTTTCTGCTATTTACTTTGCATTTCTGTTTATATCTTTTTCTTGTTTGTTAGTTGAGTTATCCTCTAGGTATTTGTGTGTTATTGTCTAACAAACAAATAGGGGGAGATTATAAGGCATATGTCATAGCCTATTTGTATATTCGAGGATTTAACTCAACTCAAATAAGAATGTAATAAGTAAATAGTGGATCTACCGTCAAAGAGATCTCGCAAAGTAATATCTGTCAAAGGATTCAGAAACAAGGTTCATCTACAGACTTGAGGAATTAATTCACTGGAAGAAGTTCAATAAATTGATCATACCTCAGTGATATAAATCAAGATTGTGGATTTAATCAAGTGACAGAGATCTCGTCAGGGTATCAATTAATTACAAGGATTTAGTCTGAAGAAAATCAAGAGTATCAAGGTCAAGGCTTGAAGAAACGTCACGGAAGTTAGTCACTCATGAACCAGACAGTACATCGAGTGTCAACATTGAAGTGGTGGAATTGATTCATAATTGACAGTGATTTTCAGAAGATTTTCAGAAGAATGGTTGCTGCTCAAGATTAGCATTAATTCTCTATTAATTAATTAAGTCATATAATTTAATTAAGAAAATAAATTATATCTGCAAAGATTAATTTATTGATTAATTGAATTAATTGATTAATTAATTCTGAATTAATATTAAGGTTTTTCAGAATTTTAATTGGATTAAAATCTACATTAAATCAGCAAGACAATTGAAAATGAACTAGCATGACAATCAAAATTGTCATACCGATTGTCATGCCAGGCCATGTTCAATAGTCTCACCGAAAGTTACACTGGGAGGAGGATTGTCTTGCTAGTTCATTCTGATAGTCTTGCTAGTTCATTTGATTGTCATACCGAAAGTCTTGCTAGCTGTTGAGATTGTCTTGCTAGTTCAAAGGATAGTCTCACCGAAAGTCCTACCAGCTATGGGATTGTCATTCCAGTTCATTCCATTCTTTTGATTGATTAAAAAGACAGAAGCAGCCATTCAACAATTTAATCCAGAACACAGAAGTCAAGAACAAAGCAGAAAAGAAAAACAAGCAGCAATATTTCATCTTTTCATCTGCAAACTTCAAGATTAAATTTCTAGTTTATAAAGTTAAATCCAAATCACTAGAAATCTTTATCTTGTTCTTATGTAACAATCTAGCGGATCAAAATCCCTAGAACTTAATCTCAAATCGCGTTTAGCATTTGATTCTAATTATTACAAAAATAGAAAAAGTTCTTGTCGAATTTATTCTAAATTTGTGATAATTAATTTGAGATTAATTCCTTGTAATCGATACAGTTGTTGTAACACCTTTCAAGTTTAATAATATTTTTATTTAACTTGAATTTTGTTTCACATTTTTTATTCCGCATTTAATTCGATTATTTGGTATTGTTTGTATTCAACCCCCTTCTACAAACACATTGGGACCTAACACTATATGCTATATTTTATAAACTTCTTATAAGAAGATTGTTAACATGTATACTGTGCATAATATATTTTGGTTATACAGCAAAATTGTAAGCTAATAGTGGTAGATTAAATTTTCTAAATCTATTTCAAATGTAATCTTTCTGAAATGTAATTATTTTCTAATGTAATCTAGCTCAAATGTAATCATTTCCAGGGTGGTTATGCTATTGATGTATTATTGATGCTATTTATGTGAACATGTTATTAAGTACAAGGAGACGCCGAGTAATATTCAACACGTAATGTTGTCTTACTGTCAATAGAAAAATTACGTAATATGCTATTAGCTCAAATTTATTAAATATATTTTCCCATTATATGTGAAAAAGGATATTTGCGTAAAAAAAATCGTTAAAAGAGTAATGTTGTGTTAGTGTTCAACTGAAAAATCACGTAAACATTTATTTTTATATTATTTAATAAATTTAAAAAAAAATATTTATTTAGCACGCGTAGCACGGGCAAAAATCCCTAGTTTTACTAATAAGTGAAATACTTTTTAATTTTTGATATTCGACCTACTCGAAATAACTATCAAGCCTTGGTCGCAATGGACGGTCAAAGTGGGCTTCTAGCGTTGACTTTACCTAATGTTACTATTACATGACTCGCACTCTAACATTTTTAATAAATCAAAAAATTAATATTTTAATACGAAACCACCTCGAGAAGCTTCTTGAGTGTTTTTAATATTTATCATAAATGTTTCACTTTAAAAATATGAAATTAAATAGGTGAAAAATATTTTGAAAATACGGCCAACTACGGAATTTTACTATTCATAACGCTTTCACTAAAGCGTTGATTTCTCTCAAACCGTTAACTCAATCGACGCACCGTTTTTACGTGCATTATCTAGACAAAATGTAGAACAAATGAATCAAAAATGGTTTTCTGGGCAGAAGTTAAAAATCCCGAAGCAGCAGTTTATAAGCAGTGGCTACGCTGCGTCATTTTTGGCACTCTCTTCTTGCGCGACCTTCGCTCCTAGATATTTTTATAAAACCGGAAATTAACATATTTAGCTCAAATTTTAAATAGAGCTTCCTCACTGTAGAAGTCAGCTACTGGCCAAGTTTCATAATTTTAAACAATGTTTAAGGGCCCCAATTATACCCTCAAAGTTAGCACTAGGTAGCAGCTTGGTTTTCTCGACTACGTTCACTAAAATAAACTTTTTTCCTAATCCGTAAATCGTCTCAGTACGATCTTTATATGTTTACAAACTAGAAACAATATATATTTACATTTATCTCCATTTGTGTTGAAAAATTTATGTTTTACAGTTTGGAATTATGCTTCAAAACAGTCCTAAAGGCACACGAACATTATAACGGCCATCCGCGTAACGATTTCCAGTTTAACTACGTTAAATCATTTAAAAACAACTCAATCATCAATTCCACCATATTTATTACAATTTCAGTTTATATACTCTATGAAAACATGATCAAAACCAACCCATAACAATTAACCATCAAGATTTAACAATCAAAACTCCATTATTCAAGAATCATGTCACACATGAATATGTCTTGTAACTATGCTTAAAACTTAAAAAATACAAAGGGTGGATGATGTTTATACCTTTTTTGAAGATTTTTAATACTTAATAAGTGCCTAAGATCCTTGGGGAGAGCTTGTTCTAGCTTTAGGAGGCTTAATCTTCCATGAAAATCAAGAAAACAAATTAGTAATTTTTTAGAGTAACTATTCACCTCAACTTTGATTAAGGATTTGAGCATGCTAACCTTAATTAATGATCATGAAACTTTGTGCTAGCCTTGATCTATGTAAGATATTTTCAAAGAGCTATAGTTTGCAATTTTTGAAGATTGGAAGCTAAGATTTTGAATTTTTATTCTTCATGAAGAAGATGAAGTTGAATGGAAGCTTCATAGAAAGTGGGAGAAGATGAGATCTTGACTTGGCTTCCTTTGGAAGTGTTGGGTGATATTTGTGATATATATTGTGTATGTATAAGGTGTGTTCAATATGATGCTTCCAATTCAAAACCTAGGTCTTAGCTTTCCCACCACACTTGACTAGGCATTTTAATCATATAAACATGAATCCTTATTTTGAGGAATGTTGTCTTTCACTTAATTCTTAATTTAATTAGCTAGCTTGGATAATTTATTTCTAATTAATTTGCATGGGATTTGCATAGAATTTGCATGGCCTTTGTTTATTTATTCATTCACTTACATAATCACTTGACCGTTCCCTCGTAATCTTAATAAATCCTCGTAAGTGATTCGCAGTGCAAATCCTTTAATCGTAATCCTTATCTTTTCTCATACTTGAACTTGGGTTTTATTTATAGGATTTTAAATCATTGGCCGTGGTGCAATTCTCATATTCCTCAATAGCTTGTAAAATAAGGATATCTTAAAATATTGGTTTTATTTGAAAACTAATGACTTTTACATACACTCATTTGGTACGTACATCCATAATATCATCTCGAAAATTTAATCAAATACTTGTATATGGTGTGGTTGCAAAAGTTTTTATCAAACCGCAAGATTACCATTCATAAAGGTCTTTTATCGATGTCAAAAATTTGGGTTTTTACACTCGACCTCCTGTTTAATGGCTTTCAGCCTATCAGGGGCATAAGTTCTATTCTTTTTCTTGACAACCTTTTGATTTGGATCGACATTCAACTAATAAGTTATAAGGTCAGGGTCAATCCCAGGCATGTCAGCTTCTTTCCAAGAAAATATTTCACTATTTCTTGTAAGAACGTAGTCAGTTGACCCTTCAAAGGCTTGTCCAGAGATGTTCCAATGTATGTGACCTTATCCGGGTCTAAAAGGTCCAAGGAATCGGGACCAAGTCGGAAGGCTTCCCCCGAAATTCTTCATTCTCGTGGACATCCATTTCTTCTATAGGGAGAACCTTCCCCCCAGTTCTATCGGGTCCAAATGCTGTAACATAGCAATTTCGGGCCATCTTATGATTTCCCCTTTCCTCTCTGACACCATTTCTGGTTAGAAACTTAAGCACCATTTGGTAGGTTAACGGCACAACCTTGAAAGTATGAATTCATGTCCTTCCAAGAATAGCATTGTAGATTGAGGCTGCCTCTCTTGGATCTTCCCCAATAGTCAAGGGAAGTTGTATTGCTCCCTCAACTTGGCACTCTGCTCCATTAAACCATAGATGGGTGTGTCTGAAGGGGTAAATTGGGAGTCATTGTACCCTATCCTTGGAAACATGTTGTGGAACAGAATATCCACGGAGGCTCCATTGTCGGCTATGACTCTCTTGACCCGACAATTCCTAATTATTGGTGCGATAACCATAGGATCATCCTGAGGAAACTTTAAACCCTCAAGGTCGGGTTCTCTGAATTCTAGCGTCATCTCAGTCTTAGCACGTTTAGGTGCGTCTTCGACTATACTCATCACTTCTCTTGTATAGGCCTTTCAGGAGTTCCTTATTGTACTAGCAGCTGTTAGCCCTCCTGAGATCATGTTAATTATTGGCCCTCGGGGCTGTGGTTTACGATCTCAGTCATTGCCTCTTCTATCATCGTCCCTTCGATTATTTTTTCTTTTCTAGCCTCTAGCATCTTCACCCTTGATGAATCACCCAAACTTTCCTCTTCGGATTAGATATCTGATCTCATCTTTGATTTGTCTATAATTGTCGGTGTCATGACCAACATCTCTGTGGAGACTCTTGTTTCTTTTCTCGGGGTCTCCCCTTAGTGGCTTCGGCCATCTAAACTCTTTATCCTTCTCTATTTGTAAAAGGATCTGGCTCCTTCGAACGTCAACCTTGCATACTAAGTGAATCTTGGTGGTTCATTCTTCTTAAAAGTGGAATCAGAGTTCTTGACAGTTTGAGGATATTTGTCCTTGGCATCATACTCTTGATCCGTCTTTCACTTCTTGTTGCCAGTGGGTTCATTGCCTACCACTTCCTTTTTTATGTTTTCCTCCACCTTGATATACTTTATTTCCCTATCTTAGAGCTACAACATACTTTCAGGTGGTGTTTGGATAGGGACATCTTGAAGAATTCATCTTTAGTTTAATGTTGTAGGGTTATCATGGCCATCTTATTATCAAGATCTGGGACCTTCAGGGCCTCCTTTGTGAACCGATCCAGGTAGTCTTTAAGGGACTCCTTTGCTCCTTGTAAAATACCCACGAGAGAAGCTGAGCTTTTCTCATACACTCTTCCATTGATAAATTACTTGATGAAGGCCTAGCTTAGATTTCTGAAGGATCCAATCGAATTGGGGGTAGATAGCTATACCATCTTTAAGCCATACCTGACAGGGTTTGAGGGAAGGCATGACACTTGATAGCGCCGTCCACGGGCTGTAGCAACATGGAGTTAGAGAATATCTGACATGATTGTCCTGATCACCAGTACCATCATACGCCTTGATGGTGGACATTTTAAACTTTCTCGAAATATGGGTGTTCGTAATCTCTTTAGTGAATATAGGTTTTAGGTTATCAGGGTCTCCTAGGGGCATTAAGTCATTCGGATCAGTCATTGGGGTCGCAACCCCTCGCCTTGGCATTGGACCTTCTAGGTCTATGACAGGAGGAAAATTCATTGGTCTTGTTGTCTGTTGAGGTCTTGGTTTCTGGTGCATCTCCATATAACGGTTCAAACTTTGTATCTCGGCTTTATGAACCCTGATCCTTTCCTGGATATCTTGGAGAATCGTCCCTTGACTGTTAATGGGCTGTTAGTAATCCCGTGGCATCGGCTATTTGCGAGGGCATCTCTTCCTTGGGGCAGTCTCATCTTCTGATGAGTCATAGTCTCTAGCGGAGTAAGGCCCATATCAGTATTATCGACCTTCGAAGATGAGAGTCAAGCCACGAATGTATTGGGGCATCTGCCCTTGTCCTTCGCCTTGATTTCAGACAGCACTTCCTCCAATATGAAGGTATAGAGGCATCCCGTAAGGTAGATTTGTAGTATCTGAAATAATGATCCTTGAGAACTCATAACCAACGGGTTGAGAGTTTATCGTTGCTTGTAGTTGCTGAAGTTAGGGATTCATCCCTTGAAGAGTTGAGAGATTCGTCCCTTAAGGCGAATCTTGAATTGGGGGATTTCTTCCCCTGAGTCTGGGCGCCAGTAGTCGTTGTTGGAACTCCTCCACCAAGTGTGACGTAGGTTGAGTATGATGGGATCTCAATAGAGGACGAGAGTGTCCTCGAAGGGATTGAATCGTTGGTTTTATTGTCAGTTCTGCTCCGTGTGTTCATCATGGTTGATGTTGTCTTCCCACAGACGGCGCCAAATGTTGTGAAATAAAAATTAAGGTTTGTTAGTATTTAATGTTAGGGTTTATGAGTTTCGAGTTTTAATGGTTGTTTTGGCGCTCGTGGACTGGTGATCCTCGTAAGATGCCTACGTAACTGTGTTGTAGAGAATCAATCCAAAAATGAGTTCTAGGTTGATGGGTAAAACCCTTTATATAGAGATGAGTCTAGGTTTAGACTTGGGTCGGGAAACTTGGTGGACAAGTCTCCAACTTAGATGGCTATTAGGACTCCTGTAAGATAACATATTCTAGATCATTCCTTGTAGAAGTTAGTGTCCATGTTGGACGTCATGTCTCTAGTCTTTCAGCCGTATTGGGTCTTGCCCGCGAACAGCTTATGTGCGTGGACCTTGAGGTTCCAGACCGTTTTTAGTCTGTGGCATGCCTTGACCGGCCTGGTTTGTATTGGATTTTGGACATGAACTCAAGCATAATTAATGCGACATTTATTGGGTCTTTACGATGTATTTTATATCCATATCAGTAGTTATATTTAGTTTGTTTTTAATTTTATTTTAGTTCGGGTTTAATAATATTTTGCTTTAATCTAGATGAGCAGTATATATAATTTTGTTTTAACCCGACGTCATTATATCGACCAATGAATAATCTTTTGATTCTAATTTTGTTTTAGCTCGATTCAATAATATAAAAAATTTAACCACTTTAATAATATTTAATATTTTGTTTTAAACTGCTGCAATAAATCCCACTACGGATATCTAGTTTTTTAAATTTTAAATTTTAGCCCGAATTAATTGTATAATTTTGTTTAAGTCCGGATGAACAATCTTAATTATTTTTTTATCAGGGGGCTATTATACATACCAACGAATTAGTTTTTAATTATAAATTTATTTTAGACCAGTCCCGGATGAAAACTATATATAATTTTATTTTGATCCGAGACCAATACATATATTGAATTTTAGTTGTACTTATCTATTTATATTAGTATTTTCAAATATTAATCTATAATGAGAGTTTCTTTGTTAAATATAATTATAATATAAATTTAGGATACGACAGTGCCAACAAACTTTTCGAAACATAATTTAAATAAAATAAGATTCATAAAAAATTTAAATAATAATTAAGCCTTAAAAATATGTTGAAATCCTATCTTGGGCATAAAACTCAATACTTTCTTCTTTAATAACACGTGAGTAGTTCTTTTGTTAGTTCTTCTCTTTAAATATTTGGGCAATGGGTTATTATACTTGATTTTACGAATCTATATATATATATAACATGTTCTTCATTTCATATGAACAATATGCCTCACAAATTTTATATTCTTGTTGGACTCTTTTTTCGTAAAATAATTATTTTTATATGTCAAATATTGATAAATATATCATTATTTAATAGTAACTTAAAATATTTAGTGATATATAGGTAACTAAATCAAAAGAAATATAAAAAGAAAAATATAATTAAAAAAATTATTCTATAACTCACATGTGATAAATTAATATTAAACTCATAATTAAAAACATAAATGATATATTATGATAGTTGTATTAAAGTGTCAGTTTATTTGTTAGACTTAGGTTGAATTGGCATTAACCATATATTTTTAAATACAGTAAACACACGGACAAATTTGTTATTTTACATAAATAAAAAGTGTCACAAATTTTATACCCGTATTGGAATAAAAAGTGTCACAAATTTTATATCCGTATTGGACTATTATATGTAGAAGAGAAGAGTAAAGATGTTTAATGACTAAATTGTTATAATTTAGTAATCAGGTTTTTTTTAATATTTGAATTCAAAATTTTAAGGTAAAATATTAATTTGAGTTGTCCTGGGCTATAAAATCATTTATATATCTCAAATTCAATGAATAATATATTAATGAATGATATAGAAAAATAGTATTCAGTTGTCCCGTACATGTTTTTTAGTTAAAGGTTCGGTAAAGAATACTAAAAATTACGACTCCTTGTCAAAATCTTACCATGTATACACATCATTCACATAAAATTCTTACATATGTCAATCATGAAAAAATTAAATAATAATTATACTAACTTTTACTAAAAATTGAAGGTGTGGTAAAAATATTGTATGTAAATATTTAATTTTATAGTTTATTATACATAAAATAAATGAAAACAAGGTCATAGTCTAAACTTTGATTTGATTGCGGGATTTCAGCTTTTAAAATATTAATATTTTACATCTTAATCTTACGATAATTGACAACAAAAAAAATATCTAGATGTTCAGACGAAGTAAATAACAAAAAAAAACATATCATTTAATACTATTATATAAAAGACGAAATATTAAAAGTTTTGGTACGGTGCCTGTTTTTTGGCAGACGCTGAATTTACTGAATTATCATTATTTTACTTAAAAGTTTTATTAGTCTTGATAATCGAATTATAGTAGAAAAAGAAATAAAAATGATTTTCAACTATAACACGTTGCCTTTTTTATTTCTCTAAATTAAAATAATTCTCTAAATATTACGGACAAGTTTATTTAATAAAATACAATAATAATATTATAACCATTAATAACTAATAAATTACACACTTTTCAGTTACTTAATTGTTTATTTTATTTAATTAATATTTTACTTAAAGACTTTGTTAAGTTCCTTGACTTTAACAATGCATAAATTCTTAACTGTTTTACAAAAACAACTTAGAATCATCATCCTTATTCCTTAACAACAACAACAATCTATCGTCTAAGACAATGCAAAAACCATCTGTTCCTAAAACAATGCAAAAGGCAAAACCATCTAACGAAACATTAAAATTATGATTTATCGGTCGGTTGGTCATTTTAATTCTAATTGATACTGAAGTCAGTTTTCTCTATCAATTTAAATTCTAAATCGTATTGAACTCTGTACTATTATATTTGATATTAAAGTTAAGTCTTTTACAAATTTAGAATTTAAATTCATTGATGTCAAAAACTAAAACTTAACTTTTAATTAAAATATTATCATTTTTTATAAAAAAAATTGGTACACGCTGATTTTACCGAATTACCCTTAATATATATTTTACATAATTATCCTTAATTGTAAATATTTACCCTATTATTTCAAAATAATTGGATACCCATTATATATACAATTATCTCGGAAAGAATTAGAACCCCTCTTTTCTAGATATAATAGGTGAAACTTTAAAAAAAATTGTTATGGTACATATTAATTAGTCCACATTTATTTTGCCAAAAAAACTTTAATTTTATTATACTTTTATAAAATTAACTACTCCATCCGTCCCGATGGATTCTTTACATTTGGGGACGGGTGATTGACACGCATTTTAAGTCTCCTGTAAAGTATGTTTTCTTAAATAATTTTAAATATTTTTTCTTTTAAATAAAAATATAATATTTAAACTTTTACACAGAAAAATAAAATTCTAAAAATAAATTATAGAACTATATATTTATAATAGCCTTAAAATGCGTGTCAAGCATGATGAGAGAGGATGTAAAGATACAGTGGGACGGAGCGAGTATATTTTTCTGAGGACACTCTTCGATTTTGGTAATAAATTTATACTTGTATAATTATTTACCTTTTTCAAGGAACATGGAATTCTCCGTTGCATACCTGTTCTCTAGAGAGATTAAATAAGAACCCCGAGAAGAATATGGTTCTTTTAATCTTGGCAGATCATATTTCTCGGGATTTATGAATTTTTTATTATATTAAATATTAATTTCATGATTTACCGGTCCTTTGAAAGACTTGAAGAAAAATTAATCGAATTGAAAATGAAACAAATATTATCAATAAAATTTCTTAGCATTTTTTTTCTATTAGAATTTGTTTAATCTTAGTTTGATTTTATATTAAGTTCCATAAATCAGATTTGATAATTTTACAACTCACGCGAAACTCAAAAAATTACGTACAATTTAGTCTTGACACGTTGATTTTACCGAATTACCCTTAAAATATATTTTACATAATTACCCTAAATTATAAATAATTACCTTTACATATACGATTCTCTCCGAAACAATCCGAAATAATTAGAAAACCAATCTTCTACATATAATATGCGAAACTTTAAAATTTTTTTGACATGGTACCTGTTTATTGGTACACGTTTATTTTACTGAAAAAACTTCAATTTTTATACACTTATATAAAATTAACTATATTTTTTCGATTTACATTATATAACGGAAATGTCTTGAATACACGCAGACACACTTCGATTTTGGTAATGAATTTATATTTGTATCATTGTTTACCTTCTTCAAGGAACAAAGAATTCTCCCTCGCACATCTCTTCTCCGGAGAAATTAAAGAAGAACCCTGAGAAGAATATGATTCTTTTAATCTTGGAAGTGAAAGAGATATGTCTTAAGTCCAATCATGTATGAGGATTTAGGAATAACTTTTATGTAATCTGTTTTGATTTCATTGATATTAATAAAAAACTTGTTTTGTTTTTATTGCGGGCTCTATCTATTTAAATATTTAAATAAGATATACCACAGTTTAGAGTAAAGCTTTTTATGGATTGTGATGAGATCATAATAATGAGACCTAAAAGATGATAACTCTAAACTTAAATAGTTCCTGGTCGTAGTATTACTAACTGGTAAATAATAATCCGCAAAGATCGGTACATACTATGCTTGCTTCATTATGAAGGATGTCTGTTCTCATAGACATTTGTGTGGTGACACTATAGCTAGTATGTAGGTGCTTATTATAGAATAAGTTCACTGAACATGACTCACACAGCTGAACAACTGATGGAGTTCACTTATGTGTCAGCAGTTGTTCACATAATGATAGTTGTTCAAGTATCCTTAGACTTGAGGTCATCATAGTCATCTTGTGTACACTGAACTATGCTTTGGTTTAGTTCTTAGTCTCAAGGGACAATTATAAGGGCTCTACTGGGTATAGAAATTTGTACACGAAGATAGTGTATGATCAATAAAGGATCTACCCCTTCCAGTGTAGGAAGAGAATGTTCAATATTGATCCACTTATGTTAGTTCAGGAATCTCTGGCCATAGTGAATGAAATTAGAAAGGAGTTTCTAATTTACATTAAATAGAACTAAGCATAGTGAATGGGAAAGCAAGTGATTAAATAAGATAGGCTTAACACAAGTTCCATGCCTTTTATTTAATCATGACATTGCAGGGTAGAAGGAATTAATTGCACGGTAACTACTCACTGAATAGGTTCTTGGTATTCTAAGCAGTGAATTCGTATTATCCGGATAGTCGCGATATGCTGAGAAGTATCCCTCACGATATAGAATAAATATGATTAATTAATTAATTATATTTAATGAATTAGAGAATTTATATAAATAATGATAAAATAGTTTTATTATTATTTATTTCTACTACCGGCTTAATATTGAACATACATGGTCACACCATAAAAGAGAATGATTTAATGGTGGAGAAATTAATTAATAATGGCTGATAATTATTTATTTATAAAATAAATAATTAATTGGCAAATTTAATAATTGATTAAATGAGATTTAATTGATTATAAATTAATTAAGAAAAGGTTCTTAATATTATTAATTAAGAATTTAATTTTTGGAAATTAAATCAAGGGAGAGAATTATTTCTAAAGAGTTTAGAAAAAGGATTAATAATTAAAAGGTGTTTTAATTATTAGTGAGAATAATAAAGGGTTAATAATAATACTATTTTATGGGAAAATTTTTAGCTGAAAATTTTGCTTATAAATATACTATTATATACCCTATTTTTGCCTCAACCAAAAGGATTTATAAAACCCTAATTATCTCCATCCCCTCCTCCTTCATTACATCATTTTTTTGGTGGATACCGGTGGAGTGCTTCACACTTGAGGAGCAGCTGCTAAGGATCTCCGTTCATCGTTTTTGGATCGCCATTAAAGACCTCCATCTTTCCATTAACATAAAGCTTCTTAAGGTAAACATACTGAACTACGAATTAAATATTATTTTTCGCATGGATCCTGCGGAGGGTTTCGGTTTTTTTAAGATTTAAATTTACGTTTTCGCTGCGTTTATGTGCTAAAACCCTTCAATGGCATCAGAGCTACTTGCGAAAAGTTTTTAATTCGTTTATGTGTTTAACTGTTTTCGATATATGAGCATGTACGTGATTCGCCATGATTTGATGTTGATATAATATGCTTATATATGTATGGTTTTGAATATATGATATTCATGTGAGTTGTATAATCATAAGATGATTATGTAATCTGTATATATACTGATATATACATGGTTTATGTTTGTTCTAATTATGAGAATCATATTAGATACGGATTTTGAATTGTCTGCTGCAGATTTGCTGAAATCTGCGTGTGGTGTCCGATTTATGCAAACGTGTGGCGCCCTCCAAACCTGGGTCAGAAGTTTGGGGTCCAGACACCTTATTTATAACCTGCTTATAACATTAATACAGATAATAATAATATGCAGTGACCCTATTTACCAACTACCACGGATCGCAACAGGTTAAAGTATGCACACAAGCCACACATCTACTTATATTACATACCGTTCAAATCCCAATCATTCAAACTCAAACTGAGTATTAAACATTATTACAAACTTTTACAGACTTAAATTATCCCAAAAGAAGCCTACTAGCTCAGCTCAATCAACCTGAACCCCTAGCTCTCACGCTGGACTGGGGATCCGCGGTACCAACTGGTTCCTTCTTAACTGGAAAAGAACATAAACAATATCGCACAAATGAGCTAACTAGCTCAGCAAGTCACAATGACAAAACTGAGAATAATGATCATCAAGTGAACATGGTTATGATATCAAGTGAACAATGGATTATGATTTAGAATTGGATACTATATTTTTATTTTAAAAACCAAGGTTAGGCTGCTGATCAGTCACGCACTAACCCCGAGCAAAGCACACAACACTGCTCTAACTACTGGATCCAAGGCACACATTGGCCTAACTTGACCATTAAATGGTCTGACCACGAATCTGGTCCACAATTTTATAAAAACAATCCAATTCCAACATAATAACTGAATAAACAATAATAAACAATAACCAGAATCATTAACAACAGTGAGTGCTTAACAATGAAAGGGTTTCAATCCTTGTACGGATCAACAAGATAATTTCAAAGCTTGGATGCTGGGTAATGAAAGAATTGGATAACAAAGAAATCAACATTTCAGGGTTTCAAAGATTTGAGCTTTCAAAGAATAGGATACAATGGGTTGAGTATATAAGTAACTCAGTTCAGTGTTTGGTTTTTAGTTTGTATATATTTGTGGAGTAGTATCATAGATTTGTGGTTCGTTTTTGGGGTATACAATAGTCAATGGCTTAGAAAGAATAAAGTTCATGGCTCAAGAACAATAACTGGAATCAGGGTTTGGGTTTTAGTGCCACAAAGCACTTGCAATATCAACAAGACTATCAAGTATTACAGTATCTCGAGAAAGTTCAGAACACTTGCCTGGTATTAGCTTACTACAGCGCACTCGCTTCCAATCACAATCGTTTTACTCCTCAACTACCTGTTTCCCCTTCCTACGTCTTGCCTCTTTTGCTTACATATCAGAAATATCTATCAATAATCGACTCATAGAATTCTATTCAACACATACTTTTATCTACCCTTCGTTTCACCCAAATCCGATTAACGGATTGAAAGTTACACAATAATCAAGTAAACGCCGAATATATAAACCGATAGTCAATCAAAAAGTCACGTATAACACATAATACATCACATAATCAATGACATATCATTTATAAAGAAGTCTCGGGTCATAAATAGGCTTTCTGGTATTTAAAATGATTTTTAAAATATTTTTCGGAATTAAAACGGGTCGTTGGATCAATTTCGGGTTAATAAACAAGGTTCGGTTGACCAATTCTGGCTTCGAAACAATTTTATAATAATTATCGAGCTTTGGAAATAATTTAGAATAATATTTTAAAGCTCGAAACTATTTTTCGGAATTTTTAAATCATTTTTAAATAATTAAATCTAACTAAATAATTAACTAAAATCAATTAATAATTAATTAAATCAATTAATCAATTAATTTTCAAATTAATTGACCAATTAATCAATTAAAATTAACTGAAATTAATTAACTAATTAATTCAGATTTATTTCTGAATTAAAAATAATTTTCGGAATTAAAATACTAATTTTTAGAATTTTCAGAAATTAAAAATGAATTTTTATAATAAAAATAAATAGGAAATATGATTTTTAAATATTTTTAAAACATGAATCCTAAATTTGCGAACTCTGGAAACTTCAGGGACCAAAATGCATCGTTTTCAAAACTATAGGTACTAAACTGTAATTTTCCAGCCCCGTCGCCGGAAAATACAGGGGTGGCCGGAGAACACGTTCCCGGCGTCCTCACCCCACCAACACCTCCAGATCAAATCTATATTTTACCAGGAATTCAACCATGCCAACAAATTGTTCTAATCATCCCTGAGTTGGCCGGAATTTGGCCGTGAAGTTTGCCAGTTTCCGGCGAACTTCGGAAAATTTCAAAAGACAACTCCCTTCTCTACAGACCTCGGTGATTCATGAAACTTATACGACTAGATTGCAAATTTCACAGAGAATACAATCCACTATATCACAACATCAATCTATTCCAGAATAAGAAACCCCCAAATTTCAATTAAGAACATTCATACGGGTTATAAACCCTAATTTTGAAATTCGAAAATTAAACCCACTTTTAAGTATGTTATTGAACTCCAAATCAGACGTATGACATATGAAAATCATCAGGAAAACAAGCTCTATAACATGCAAGCATCAAATCATACAAACAATCATCCGAATAAAAATTCATATTTTTAATCAAAATAATTCGAAAATAAATAAATTTATATAAAATCAACCTTTGATTCTGCAGTTCTAAAACTTGTATAATCTGATAGTACCCTTCAAAACCTCCGTTTTGGTTACTAGAACTTCCCGAGCAGATTTCAATAACACCTCCAAATAGTAGTTTGATTCTCAGAAAGATTTAAGAATATATGATTTTTCTCTGTAAATTATATAATTATCCGTCTGCAAATGATTTTGATACGAAATAAAATACGGGAAAAGGCTATTTATAATTACGGAAAATTAGTATCCCGTTGGATCATTCCGAATATAAAACGGTACGTTTATTTATAAAAACTGATCCAAACGGTATCGGTTTTCGGAATAATTATCCAAACCAGTACAATTTGTACTGCGGTCTTGGTCTCAGCGCCTGGTTACACGTACTACGAGGTGATAATTGGGATAGTTTAATAAAAAGCTCCCGTTTATCGAAAATACGGGTTTTATTGATTTACCGAAACGAATATTGTATTGAAAATTTTGCGCCGGGACCCGCGCAGAACAAACCGTACGCCGGATCGAAAAAGTTGAAACATGGAATATGCTCGGAATATTACAATTAGGTTAGGAAGGAGTTCTTGGAAGAGTTTCGGGTTCCAAAAACGTAACAACGGGTGACGTCGGTTGGTTCTCGTTTTTTATAAAATAGGCTTTAAATACTCGGAAATTTTTTTTTAGAAATTTCATATGATTCTTATAAATCCATAAATCAATATAAAAATAATTAGGAAGATATGACAAATATCTATGTTTTATTTTGGACATATAAAAATTAAAATACTCAATTAATATTATTTTTGAATATCCAAGTACAGAGAATATTTAACAATTAACTCACAGAATAGATACTGAACACATATAATAATTATTTAATAGCAAAATAATCACACGATATATCCCGGATATTACAAAACGAATACCCTATTCCATAGGTAAACGAGCGTCTGAACAAAACTGATAGCTAAAGCTATCAACGACTCGTCTGTAAGGCGTTTGACGTCGTTTACTGCCCGTAAACAGTGATTCTTGTTTTTCTGATTTGATTCTGATTTTTCTGATTTTTGTCATATTTTCTTTTTATGATTAGATCACGGATAATATGATATGTTAAGATCAGATTATGTGTTTTAACATACTTTTATGTGTTGTATGAGCATGGTGGATGGTTATGGCCTTTCGACCTTAGTGTAATGGTTTTGGTTTTGGTTTTAAATACGACTTGCATGTCGTCAATCTTTGTAATCATAAATCTCGAATGTAACTCGAGTTATTCTTGTAAGTTCATTAGATTAGTTTTACTTTCAATCATGTAATGTAATTGAAGACTCAAGAAGTCTATCTAATGGAGGTGATACAAAGAACAAGACGAGGCATACAAGAAGTCTAAATAAAGAAGAAGACCTATGTAATAAGTAGTTGTATTTATTTCCATCACCATATTAGATTGACCTTGATCTTTATCATGAGCTTTATAAAGATCACATAGGATGGGGCCATAACCAAACACATTTACTTTATTGCACTTTACATTTACTTGTTTATTTAATTTTATATATGAGATATATGCCTATGTTTACAATGCGATGATAGATTTAGGTGAACTTAAATCAATATAAGGCGTGCTCTAGAAAATCTAGAATAGGAATCGTTTCTTGCCTTAATAATAAATATTATGAATACGATCATGAGACTCTTGTGTTTATGAAACACGTAATTGAATATGAATTTTCAATATTGAGAGAAAGGATGATTCTGTCAACAACAGATTTCTATCTGTAAGAAAGGGTTATTAAGTGACGCCTCTTGACAATGCTCCACCCGATCTGGGAATCATCTGATTATCGATTATTGATTTGAAATATTTAATTTAAAAGGAAGAATCTCTTTATAATATGATTATGATTGTAACGTAATATAATCCCTCTAAAATTAAATAATATCAAGTAGTAATTGGCCAATGACACAACGGGCTTGTGTCGGTCATAGCCTTCCAACATGGTAGAAAGTGGTTCTTATTTTTAAATCATTGTCGTTTCGTGCTACAACCGAGGGCTTTGATTTCGAAATAAGAAATACTTGTCTATTACATAGAGATGTGTACATTGAATTAGAATCTAAAGGTCGGTACGTGCTACAGTCGTGGGCCGTTGGAGACTGATTCAATTGTACAAAATGTTGGGTTAGACTTGACTTAGAATATTGAGTTTGTCGTGCCACAGCCGTGACTCAATTATTCAAGAGGCTAAACTTATATTAGGGAATAACATAAAATGTAATTGACAAGAGTTGTCTGCCTATTTAACATCACATGACGTTTCGTGCCACAGCCTAGGTTGTGTGATGGAATGTAGGATCCCTATTCCCACTAGCATTATGAATGCTTAATTTTCACTTAGGGGGTTGAAAAAAATTAGATAAACTAGTGGGAGACACTTATGAATAAAGACCCGATTCATATAGTGTTTTAAAATGAAATTGAATATTTGCTAAGTGTTGTTATGTGTTTATCATTTACAGATTTACTATATTCGTCATGTCTTCTGCACTATCACTACGGAGCATACTAGATGCTCACAAGTTGACTGATCCTAATTTAGTTGTTTGTTTTCACTGTAACAAGATGGGGCACTGGAAGAGGAACTGCAAGGTTTACCTTGCAGAATTGAAGAAGAAGGGTAGTGAGACTACCGCTTCTGATTCAGGCATGTTCATGATCGAAGTTAATATGTCACTAGGTCAAATTTCTACTTGGGTATTAGATACCGCCTGTGGTTCTCATATTTGCAATTCGTTGCAAGGACTAAAGGGAAGTAGGACTCTTGAAAAAGATGAGGTGATTCTAAGTATGGGCAATGGAGCAAGGGTTGCGGCCATATCTGTAGGATCATTTAGTTTACATATGCCTACGGGCAAGACTATTATTTTGAATAATTGTTATTACGTTCCCTCTATTGTGAGGAATATTATTTCTATTCCTATATTGGATGTGGATGGTTTTCCATTTATTATCAAGAATAATGAATGTTCTATCCTTAGAGATAATATTCTTTTTGGACGTGGCATTTTAAATAATGGTCTGTATGTATGTGACGTAGAGCATGATTTACTTCAGATTGAACAAACTAATGAAAGAAAACGAGATGATGAAAATCTGACCTATTTATGGCACTATAGGCTAGGTCATATTAGTGAAAATAGACTGCGGACATTGCATAAGGAAGGGTTACTTGACCCCTTTGATTTTGAATCATATCCTACATGTGAGTCTTGTCTATTGGGTAAAATGACCAAATCTCCATATAGTGGACATAGAGAGCGGGCTGCAGATTTGCTAGGATTGGTACACACAGATGTATGTGGACCAATTTCTACGCAAGCCATGGGTAGATTTTCGTACTTCATTACTTTCATAGATGATAAATCTAGATTCAGATATGTGTATTTGATGAAACACAAGTCTGAAGCCTTTGAAAAGTTCAAAGAAAATAAACATGAAGTGGAGAAACAAACCAAACACAGTATTATAACTCTTCGATCAGATCGAGGTGGTGAATACTTGAATGGAGAGTTTCTAGATTATCTCAAAGAAAATGGTATAGTCTCCCAGTGGACTCCTCCATATACTCCGCAGTTAAATGGGGTATCTGAAAGGAGAAATCGAACTTTGTTAGACATGGTTCGGTCCATGATAAGCTATGCGAATCTTCCAGTATTCCTATGGGGTTATGCATTGGAAACCTCAGCATATTTACTGAATAAGGTGCCTTCCAAATCTGTTCCTCAAACACCATATGAGATATGGAAAGAAAGGAAACCGAGTCTTAAACACGTTAAGATTTGGGGATGTCCAGCTTATGTCAAGAAAGTTGACCCAGATAAGCTGGAATCTCGATCCGTAAAATGTAATTTTGTGGGATATCCTAAAGAGACTTTGGGGTATTACTTTTACACCGATCATCGGGTGTTTGTCTCCAGACATGCTACCTTCTTGGAAAAGGAGTTTATCCTTGAAGGAAATAGTGGGAGCAAAATTGAACTTGATGAAGTTCAAGAAGCACAAACTACTACGGATCAAGTGGAAACACCTGTTCAGACTGAACAACATTCTGTGGAACAGCCCATTCATAGGACAGGGAGAGTGTCTCGCCAACCTGAGAGGTATTATGGCCTTGTCATTGAGAATGACAATGAGTTGTCAATCATTGATGATGACGACCCTGTGACCTATAATGAGGCTATGAGTAGTGTTGACTCAGAGAAATGGCATAGGGCCATGAAATCCGAAATGGAATCTATGTATACCAACCAAGTATGGACTCTGGTTGAGGCGCTTGAAGGTGTTAAGCCTATTGGGTGCAAGTGGGTATACAAAAGAAAGACTGGAGCAGATGGCCAGGTGGAGACCTTTAAGGTCAGGCTCGTGGCAAAAGGATTCAAACAAAGGCAAGGCATTGACTTTGATGAAATTTTTTCGCCTGTAGCCCTGTTAAAATCAATTCGGATTTTGCTTGCGATTGCTGCTTACTACGACTATGAGATTTGGAAAATGGACGTGAAAACGGCCTTCCTCAATGGGGAACTTGAGGAGGAAGTGTATATGACACAGCCATAGGGTTTTCTTTCCAAGGGAAATGAACACCTAGTGTGTAAGCTGCTGCGAACCATATATGGTTTAAGGCAAGCTTCTCGTAGATGGAACATCCGTTTTGATGAGACAATCAAAGAGTTTGGTTTTATCGAAAACATAGATGAACCATGTGTCTAGAAGAAGGTTAGTGGGAGCGCGGTAACATTTCCTGTATTGTATGTGGATGACATACTTCTTATAGGAAATGATATATCGATGCTATAATCAGTCAAAGTATGGCTATCAAAGAACTTCGCCATGAAGGACTTGGGAGAAGCATCCTACATTCTCGGTATGAAGATCTATAGAGATAGATCTAGAAGAATGATCGGTCTTACCCAGGGTACATACATCCAGAAAGTGCTTAAAAGGTTTAGCATGGAAAACTCCAAAAGAGGTCTTATACCGATGAGCCATGGAGTGTCCCTTTCCAAAAAAATGTCTCCTAAGACACCTGAGGAAAGAGAGCGTATGAGTAAGATTCCTTATACTTCAGCAATAGGATCTATCATGTACGCGATGTTGTGTACAAGGCCTGATGTTGCTTATTCAATTAGTGTGACGAGCAGATATTAGTCCAATCCAGGTGAAGACCACTGGAAAGCAGTGAAAAACATCCTTAAGTACTTGCGAAGGACTCAGGACATGTTTCTTGTTTTTGGTGGTGAATCTGAGTTGAAAATAGAGGAGATGTCAACATCGAGAGAGTTGACACACATAACAACGTAGCAGACCCACTCACAAAGCCACTTTCTCAGAGTCACTTTGATCGTCATAAAGACAAGATGGGTATTAGATACCTGAGTGATTGGCTTTAGTACAAGTGGGAGATTGAAAGAGATATGTCCTAAGTCCAATCATGTATGAGGATTTAGGAATAACTTTTATGTAATCTGTTTTGATTTCATTGATATTAATAAAAGACTTGTTTTGTTTTTATTGCGGGCTCTATCTATTTAAATGTTTAAATAAGATATACCATAGTTTAAAGTAAAGATTTTTATGGGTTGTGATGAGATCATAATAATGAGACCTAAAAGATGATAACTCTAAACTTAAATAGTTCCTGGTCGTAGGATTACTAACTAGTAATTAATAATCCGCAAAGATCGGTACATACTATGCTTGCTTCATTATGAAGGATGTCTGTTCTCATAGACATTTGTGTGGTGACATTATAGCTAGTATGTAGGTGCTTATTATAGAATAAGTTCACTGAACATGACTCACACAGCCGAACAACTGATGGAGTTCACTCACGTGTCAGCAGTTGTTCACATAGTGATAGTTGTACAAGTATCCTTAGACTTGAGGTCATCATAGTCATCTTGTGTACACTGAACTATGCTTTGGTTTAGTTCTTAGTCTCAAGGGACAATTATAAGGGCTCTACTGGGTATAGGAATTTGTACACGAAGATAGTGTATGATCAATAAAGGATCTACCCCTTCCAGTGAAGGAAGAGAATGTTCAATGCTGATCCACTTATGTTAGTTCAGGAATCTCTGGCCAGAGTGAATGAAATTAGAAAGGAGTTTCTAATTTACATTAAATAGAACTAAGCATAGTGAATGGGAAAGCAAGTGATTAAATAAGATAGGCTTGACACAAGTTCCATGCCTTGTATTTAATCGTGACATTACATGGTAGAAGGAATTAATTGTACGGTAACTACTCACTGAATAGGTTCTTGGTATTCTAAGCAGTGAATTCGTATTATTCGGATAGTCGCGATATGCTGAGAAGTATCCCTCACGATGTAGAATAGATATGATTAATTAATTAATCATATTTAATGAATTAGAGAATTTATATAAATAATGATAAAATAGTTTTATTATTATTTATTTCTACTACCGGCTTAATATTGAACCTAAAGGGTCACACCATAAAAGAGAATGATTTAATGGTGGAGAAATTAATTAATAATGGCTGATAATTATTTATTTATGAAATAAATAATTAATTGAAAATTTAATAATTGATTAAATGAGATTTAATTGATTATAAATTAATTAAGAAAAAGGTTATTATATTATTAATTAAGAATTTAATTTTTGGAAATTAAATCAAGTGAGAGAATTATTTCTAAAGATGTTTAGAAAAAGGATTAATAATTAAAAGGTGTTTTAATAATTAGTGAGAATAATAAATGGTTAATAATAATAATATTTCATGGGAAAATTTTCAGCTGAAAATTTTGTCTATAAATATACTATTATAGACCCTATTTTTGCCTCAACCAAAAGGATTTACAAAATCCTAATTCTCTCCATCTCCTCCTCCTTCATTACATCGTTTTCTTGGTGGATACCGGTGGAGTGCTTCACACTTGAGAAGCAGCTGCTAAGGATCTCCGTTCATCGTTTTTGGATCGCCATTAAAGACCTCCATATTTCCATTAACGTAAAGCTTCTTAAGGTAAACATACTGAACTACGAATTAAATATTATTTTTCGCACGGATCCTGCGGAGGGTTTCGGTTTTTTTAAGATTTAAATTTACGTTTTCGCTGCGTTTATGTGCTAAAAACCCTTCAGGAAGATCATATCTCTCAGGATTAAATATTGATTTCAAGATCTACCAGTACTTTGAAACACTTGAAAAAAAATCGAATTGAAGTTGAAACAATTATAATGAATAAAATTTCTTTGCAATTTTTTTCTCATCAAAATTTGTTTAATCTTAGTTTGATTTTGTATTAAGTTCTATAAATCAGATTTTGACAATTTTACAACTCACGCGAAACTCACAAAATTACATATACTTTAGTCTTGACACACTGATTTTAGCGAATTACCACAAAATATATTTTACATAATTACCCTTAATTATAAATAATTATCCTATATTTTGAAAATAAATAGATACCCATTATAAATATAATTCTCTCCGAAAGAATTAGAACCCCTCTCTTCTACATATAATAAGCGAAACTTTAATTTTTTTGGTATGGTACCTATTTATTGGTACACGTTTATTTTGCTAAAAAAACTTTAATTTTATATACTTAAATAAAATTAACTATATTTTTCCGATTTACAATATATAATGGAATTGTCTTGAAAACACGCAGACACACTTCAATTTTAGGAATGGATTTATATTTGTATCATTGTTTACCTTCTTCAAGTAACAAGGAATTCTCCCTCACACACCTCTACTCTAGAGAGATTAAAGAAGAACCCCGAGAAGAATATGATTATTTTAATCTTCACAGATCAAATCTCTTTGATCTCAGGATTTATAAAATCTATATTATATTAAATATAATTATTTATAAATAAATTAAAATCAAAATCTTGTTTTTAAGATTATTTTTTATTTATTTTAGGAAAAATATATCTATAAATCAATATTATGCTACTTTATAATAAACAAACATTAAAAGTTTGGTTAGTCGGTTGTTCGGTCGGTCAATTCTAATTCTAATTGATATTTAAGTCAATTTCTCCTCAAATTTAAATTCCAATTCATATCGTACTCAATATTATTATAACTGATATTAAATTAATTTATTTTATTAATATAAGATCTAAGTTATTAAGATCTATGTTACTCTAATTGATATTAAAGTTGACTTATTCTACTAATTTAATTTTTATTTAAATAAATTTTAATTT